>NC_090741.1:114041551-114064051 GCF_036898095.1 Palaemon carinicauda
ATGGGTGATATTTACATATATATATATATATATATATATATATATATATATATATATAAGAAATATGTTTTAGATTTAACATATATCGATTGCATACATACATACATACATAAATACATACACACTGTACTTACAGACACCCTTTGAATGACGCAGCCACTAAATAATAATAATAATAATAATAATAATAATAATAATAATAATGATAATAATAATAATTTTGCATTTTCCGGTAATGTTGCAACTTAGATGTAAAAATTCCTCTTATTGTTAAGCAATTAACATTCTTTTCAGCTTTTTGTTAGTGGGAAATTGACTTGATGCTCTTTCGCAATGCTGTGGATTAAAACAAATATTGTATTCACCTTTCCATGCTCTCTCTCTCTCTCTCTCTCTCTCTCTCTCTCTCTCTCTCTCTCTCTCTCTCTCTCTCTCTCTCTCTCTCTCTCTCTCTCTCTCATTTTAATGCCATATGTGGGATAATACATCTTGGAGGCTATTGATGACTTTTTCACTTTAATTTTCAATGGGAATGAAATTTATGTTTAGAAGTAACAATGATTAATGATTATAGTTATGAAAATGTGTTAAATATAGCATTTTCCAGGTATAATGTGCTAAACGAAACATGTATTTATTGCAGATTACAAACTTGTGAATTTACCGAAAGATTTGAAACACTAATTTCAAACGTATCACAAAATATCATGTTACTGAAATTATTCAAAAATAGAGAACTTATCCGTCAAAGGCTAAAGATGGAAATGTTAAGGACACTTCATAAAATAACATTAGTATAGGATTCCAAGTGCCACATCACACACGCATAACAACATCCTAATAATAACTTGTTCCAGAAAACCTCTTCAATAGAAGTGATACACTAGATCGTCCGTGGCAGATACGACAACTTTTCACATGAATGAACGATAGTAACTGACTCCGTGATGACAAACGATTCTTTGTTTTGCGTGACTAGGCAAGTCCCAAAATGCTTCCCCTTCTTGAACAAACTCTATACTTTTGTCTCCTTGCAAAGTGTTCAGTAAGATTGATAGTGCTCATCAGTAGTGGATTAGTACATATATAAAAAAAATTAAATTCACATGAAAATGATGATCGTGATAATGACCATATAGCCCAGGACTTTTAGGGTTTTGACTGGAAATAATTAGATAAAAGCTGAAACTTTGCAGAAGTATAGACAATTGTGACCTGAACAACATATGAAAAGTCCCACTGTCTCCCGCGCTTGCGTTAGCCGCTATATTGGAAAATGGCCGCCATATTGGAATTTCCTTAAAATTCAAATATCTCAAAAAACATTACTTTTATCAAAAAACACCACTCAATAAAAGTTGTTTAGAATTGGTTTTTATATAGGAATCAATGTGTTATTTTACAAAAATAAGTAAATTTATGTGCAGAATAAATAAAAATATTGAAATTTCATTCATAATTTTATTTTCAACAACATTTTCCTTGGAAATGGTGGACTGCATGTCAAAATGCTTCAAACAAATGTTGTAGAACAAACATTTTTCTTTTAAAAGGTATATACAAGTCTGTGTCTATTTTAAAAACTAAAGAAGTTACAAGACATAAACGAAGAGAAACGCTAGACCTTAACCGCACCCTTGATGGGTTGGGAACGTTTCACAGCATGGGTGGTGTGAAATGTGTAACGCCTGCCAGTGCAGTATTAACCAGTACTGCAGTTCAGAGAATTATGGATGTAAGTAGTTCAAGTAATGCTGGGGGAACAATTCCAATAAAGACATATAGAAAACCTACAAACATGTCAGGTATGCAAAATATAATAGCAAAGGCATCTATCTCATGCGATACATATCAACCAGTAACTGTAAAACATGCTCAACAGTTAGATACCTTATGGGTATGTGGAAGCTACTTGAGTACAAGTAAAATACCAGGCTGGAATAGCTACATGCAAGCAGCAATGAGAGATGGTCATTTTGAAACTAATCTACTTGCACTCCCCTTCATCAACTTGAACCCAGGGAATCTATCAACTATATACACAGCACCTTTACATGCTGTTGAGGGCACTAAGTCCCAGAATTAAACTCACTGTGTAGTAACTTTTGACCAGCCCCTCTATATGAAAGCAGTTGAAATACTTGGTGCAGTTGACGAAGAAAGCCCATTGTCATAAGTAGTTGTGCGTTTGGGTGGGTTCCATCTCCTCATGTCCTTCATGAGAGCAATAGGTACTGTCATGCGTGGAAGTGGACTAGAAGAATTGTGGGTCACAATATATTCAGATATTTCTGTAAGACACATGCTTTCTGGACACACATATTACCGTGCCCTTCGAGCTCACTTTCTTACACAAGCTGCTCTTAGATGATGTCCATATGAATGATGAAGAATGTAGTGTAATCCTGGAGATATTCCACTCCTTCTTGACCCATGAAGTTGATGTTGAAGACGTACTAAATAATGAAATTTTAACAGACATTAATACTAAGCTGATAAACAACATCAATCAAAAGAAGGACCTTGAGTCGCACAGCAAGACTTTGGTTGCAATATCATGAGCAAGTATCCCTAATCAAGCTCCTTCTGAGAGCTGAACGCACAGGACAGTGGGATTTGCACCTGTATTGTGTACAAGAGATGCTTCCACATTTCCATGCTGCGGGCATCTACATTATGTCAAAGCTGCACAGATCTATTTACAGCAAATGCATGAACTTTCCAATACAATGGCAAAGAAGGAATATGAGAAACTTACAATTGATGGATTCTTCACGATGCGTCGCAGCAATCGTTATTGGTCAGGGACATGGAGTGATATGATAATTGAGCAGTATCTGATGAAGGGATTTAAATCTTCTGGGGGACTTACACATGGCAAGGGTATTACCGAGAGCACTTTAGCCCAGTGGATAAAAGCAATGCCAGCAAGTGCACAAGTTTGTGATGCTGTGGAGAAATTTACTGGTGTTTCATCTGCAACAACTGAACAGCATGTTGAATAGAGAGAATCACGACAGTTTAATGATGAGAAGCACTTACAAATATTGCAGAACTGGCTACGATCTCCCTCTCCATTTCAAGAAACTTTTAGTGGGTTGGTATCCTTGGGAACAGGAATAATTGCTGATGATTTAGTGAACTGTGACACAGCAAAATCAATTGGCTTAAAAGAAATGCATGATATGGATGACAAGAAGTTCTCAACTATTCACTTAAAAAGAAAGAACGCAGTACGGTCAATATCAGTCATGAGGAATGGACTGAAAGTACGCGAGGATGTTGTTGCAGTGAACTCTCAACAGGTTTTCAGCAGAATAATATGTTTTGAAAAATGATGACCAACTTGCTAATTATATGACTTATGAATTGGCCCCTAAACCTCCTTCACTCTTTGACGATATCTCAATGAGAAAAGGGCACAAAGCAGCCTTAGTGATTAAATTGGAATCATATGGACCTTGGGAAGGGTTAGTTTCAGATGAATACCAGTATGTTGTGGATGGTGGTCATCTTCTTCATAAAGTTGTAAGGCCAAGGCCAGCTATGTATCGGGATATTTTTCAAGCCTACACAGGTTATGTAATCAATCATTATGGCTAAAATGCAACAGTTGTTTTTGATGGCTACCCAGTGACACCAACAACCAAATCTCAAGAGCAAAATCGTAGGGCATCCAAGCATTGTTCTATATAAGTTGAAATCAATGAGGAATGTTACTCAACGTTACCGCAAGCAGATTTCCTGTGTAATAAGCGTAACAAGACACTGCTGATCAGTAAACTGAAGGACCACATGCAGCGTGCTGGCATTACAGTTATAGTTGCCAAGGAAGATGCACATATGTCTATTGTTCAAACTTCTTGGTCATCATAAAATAGTGGACATATTGTAGCGGTGGTGGGTGACGACACAGACGTACTAGTATCTCTTTCTAAATCATCCACAAAAATACATTTTATTAAACCTGGTAAAGTACACAACCCCAACAAGATCTATGATATAAGGAAACATATCTAACCTGGGACATCTTCGTCAACATCTGTTCCTCCACGCTGTTACAGGCTGTGACAAAACATCAGCTTTATATGGGAAGCGAAAGAAGAAGTCCTTTGATATTTTGAAGATGAGCCAAGACATATGCAATACAGTGTCTGTATTTGATAACCGAGAAGCATCTAAAGATGAAGTGGCCAAAGCTGGCGAAGCTTTCCTCCTTTCTATGTACGGAGCGGAGAAATTTCAAACATTGGACAGGTATCGTCTGCATGCATATAAGAGAACAGTTGCAAAGATGTCACTTAAATCTGAGTTTCAGTTATCAACATTGCCACCAACAAGTGATGCAGCTCGCTTGCACTCGTTTAGGGTGTTCTACCAAGTACAGCATTGGCATGGTAACCATCTCTCTCCAGTCGAATGGGGATGGGAGAGTTCCAAAAATGGCCTGAAACCCATCCCTTCAATGAAACCTCCAGCTCCAGATGACTTGTTACATTTAGTCAGCTGTAACCGTCGCAAAGGATACCGCCATCAATGTGAATGTCGTAGGGCTGGTTTATCATGCTCATCAATCTGTGGACAGTGTCATGGTGTTGGATGTGAAAATTCACTACCATTTGAGGAGGATGTTGAAGAAGACGCTCATGAGATGGAAGAAAACTTAACATCAAGGATGTTTGAGCTCTGAGTGTGTTCTATTCAGATATAATTCAATCCATATTTACTTTAAAGAGAACCCTATATGACATACTTGTCCCACAATTACTTTATGCAAACCTGCTGTTATATTTTTATGTGTTTGAGAGCTTACATTTTTATTAAAGAACAATCTCTCAGTTGAAATATTTTCTTTCGTATTTATTGTTATTGCACATGTAAGTATAAACGAAGTGTATGTATTATTAATCCTACACAAGGTATTTGTCTGAAACCTCATTAATATATCAGGCATCCTTCTCTATTCTAAAAAAAAAAAAAAAAAAGGCACGAGATCCTTTCACTGCTATTGTAAATTTCACTATTAAGAAATGAATAATGATGCCTATCAAAACATTGTTCAATGATTTATCTGAATGATTGCAAATCAACACTTCTTAATTAAAAAAACAAAATGTTTGATTCTGTACGTGAAAATTTGACATTTCAGTTTTCTATATATTTTCCTCCGTAACTTTTTTATTTAAGAATATAAGTATAAAATTGTCAATAAGTTTCAAAAGAAGAATGTTTGCTCTATAACTTTTGTTTAGAAGCATTTTGTCATATAGGACACCAGTTCTGTGGAAATTGTCTTTGAAAATAAATTCATTACTTTAATTTCAATATTTTTTTATTTTTTTCACATAGATTTTCTCTTTTTCTAAATTAATCTAGTGAGTACTATAAAACAATCAATTCTGAACAACTTTTATTGAGTGGTGTTTTTTGATAAAATTGATATTTTTCGAGATATTTGAATTTTAAGGAAATCCAATATGGCGGCCATTTTCCATAATGGCAGCTAACACAAGCGTGGGAGACAATGGGACTTTTAATATGTTGTTCAGGTCACAATTCTCTATACCTGTGCAAAGTTTCACCTTTTATCTAATTATTTCCCAAAACTCCCCAATTTTGACCTATCGTTCCTGGGCTAATAGGGTCGTTCCACTACGCGATGTTGGATGGAAAATCCGTACTAAATTATGCATAATTACCCTTATATATATATATATATATATATATATATATATATATATATATATATATATATATATATATATATATACCTTCTTAAGTTGAGATACATTAAAGAGGTGGAAGAGTTTGCGTATCGCCATGATCAGCACAGCTGTAATATTCTGGGCAACCCCTACTAGGTTGTTTTTCTGTTAGCGATCTCCCACCATCACTAAAGGCCGATTCACACGACCTGTTTTATTTCCGATAGGCTTGCCAGTGGCTAACCGCCGTCTAATTGTTGTACATTCACAAGAGCCGTTCCCTATCTTTTTACCCGCGCGCGGTTTTCATTGTTCACTTGAACTCTGTCACTATAAGATGTTGGTTGATAACTGTGTTGATAAAATAAGTAATGCAACTTCATAATACTTTAAGCACCATGGCGAGAATATTAAAATTATGATAAACTCACCTGTTTTATTTAATGCCTCTCCAGTCATTTTCCATATCTTTTATTTATGTAAATTATTTCTACGCATCTTGTTTGCCATGTCAAACATCTAGGTTTCTTGCAAAGAAAGCCGAGCCGACTCGGGCGGCTGACGACCGAGGGTCGCCGTCAGCCTAACGGGTCGTGTGAACAGTTGCATTTGAATACACGTAACGCCGGTTAACCGACGGCCAGCCTGTCAGAAAGAAAACGGGTTGTGTGAATCGGCCTTAATCCTTATAGCCAGCATAGTGAGCTAGATGGTCAACCCCAGACATGAATTGACATGACTGTGGCTGTTGTCCTGAAGTGGACTAGACACATCTACATTCGTAAGTTGTTGATATATATATATATATATATATATATATATATATATATATATATATATATATATATATATATATATATATATATATATATATATATATATATATATATATATATATATATATATATATATATTGGCGTGCTACTGTTATAAGCACACATTGAGTAAGTGTTGTTTCAGATGTATGTAAATGGATAACTGAATACATCTTAATAGTTTTTAAGTATTTATTCTATAAAAACAACAGAGTTAAACATCTCCATCACTGGAGGAAGCTGGGTTGGTCCAGATGACCAATTCTGGTGAAGTATAGATATGAACTGACTAAATTATCGATATCACAGATATCGTATGCTTAGTTTATTTTAGACATGTCACAAACTCGGAAGACACCTGCATCCGGTGACGTCACAAACTTTCACACGCTGAGACAATGTGTTGACGTTTAAGAAGAATGTCAAATTGCTGAGATTTTCATTGTATGTCCTGTTTACGATTTGAATGACTACAGCAAATCCCAGGGTTAGCTCCTCCAACCAACATGACATATTACGTCATTTGTTTTAAACATGTAATATTAACTATTCTAATCATTACTTTAGCTCGGCCAGCTATCTCAATTTTTTTACAAAAATTTATCAACAAGCCAAAACATGGTTATTAGGTGTGACTGGACATACGCATTACTCTTTGTTTAACTTTAGCCATAATCAACCGAGGACGAATGTCCAAATAGGCACATTAAAAAATAATAACAATAATGCATATAAAAAAGATATTACCAAAGCAAAAAGAAAAATGCATGATAAAACCAAGATCATATATATGGTACATTGCTAGCAAATGATTATATGGTGCCAAAAAAAAAAACTTCTGACTTACATATAATTCGGTAACTTGATAAAGAATAATTGTTACCTTTGTCAGAAACAAAATACTCAAATATTAGTGCACAAACACGAATTCCTGGTACGTACACGTACCAGGGTTTCGTACATATATATATATATATTTATATATAGGGCTGATATATTTTATTAGATGCCCATAGATTCTGTTATATATTTTATTTTTTTTTTCTCTTTACTTTTTTAACATTCCGGCTTATATATTTTTATTAGATGTCGAGCGAAAAAATGATTTATATCCTTTTTTATTTTATTTTTTTATTTTTTTTTTTAAATGTTGTTTTAAATGTATTTTTAACAATGCAAATGTAGACAATTTCTTTAATTACATATTACTAGCGTACTAATCAGCTTTTCATACAAACTCTTCCCGACAAATTACTCTTTTAGCGAATGAGGTGGCCACTCAAACAGCTTTGAACTGAATCAAATAGGGCGTATTGTCGGGGCTAGGCAACTCATTCCTTTTTAGCTGCTTGCTGTGCCGTAATCTACGCCAAACAAGGATGTTCACGGCGATAAATATCACCACCGTGATACACAAACCAGCTAGTAGTATGGGGTGAAGAATTTCCTTATAAGTCGGTGACAGGTGGTCCATTTCGGTTATTTTCATCAACCGCTTGGCAACTTGTCCGTTGTACGGGAGAGGAAGTGCTGGCATTGTAGAGGTCCACGTGAAGTTCGCGAAGTAGGCTCGTTCTCTGATGATTGTCCGTAGACCAGTCACCATGGAATTCGGGGAAGTCCCGACACAACCATCTGCTGCGACGAAGATATGGGTGAAGGACGTGGATCCGTCAGGGCATGATACATTGAAGCCGTCCTTGTCGTATCGTATCCACGAGCCATTATTTAGTCTGCAATTGAACTCATTATTGTCAAAGGGATAAAGCTTATCCAGACAATTTTCACTTGTATGGGAGAGAGCACCGTCTAGCACTATACCTAACTCGCATGAATCCATTAAGTTTTTATGGAATTCAAATGAGTCAGCTGTACATATTTTTCTATCCATTGTGTCTGAACAGTGAGTTAATTGATTTAAGTCTTTAATGACCGTATATGTTTCCTTGTCTGGGGAAATCAATACGTGTCCTGTCAAACTGGATATTACTGGATTTGAGTGATTCGTCATGAAAGTCGGAAATGGTGATATCCTGTAAGATTGCCAGGCATCAGAAGAATCAAAGGGAATTGTAATCCTAATCTTGTTATTATCTACATTTACTGTAATTAGGCTGTAATAATATTCTAACCTATGTTCGTCTAACAAAGGAACATAGCCTAGTTTATCCCTTCCGTTCTTCAGAATTAACTTTAAGTAACTTATAGGCAACAAATGGGGCGACAATACACCTTTAGTTGCTAACGTGATAGCTTCTACATAATCCTTGGATTTCTCAATGAAATGTGTAATTCTGTTATGTATGTGATCTATCTTTGAATCATAATACGTTAATGTTGCCAACAAATCCTGTACTTCCATAATTTGAACGATATTATCTGAATGTTCATTTAATAAATCCATAATTTTATTGATTGAAGCTAACTGATTCCTTAGTTCTGACGTAATCAATTCATCTTTATGAGTCAAGAACTCAATTTTCTTATTTTGATTACTATTTTTAAGACGATTGGAAATTCCTAAACCTAAACTTGCAACAGACCCAAAGATGCTTAATGCAGCATAAATAAACGGATTCCGTCTTTCTTTATGTTCGTGTCCTACAGTCCACATCAAAAGGTCATAAGCCAAAGATCCTGTCTCGCCAGTCTTATTTTTCAAGTCATCAGATAGCATCTCTGCAACTTTTAATGTTGATCCAAGCAAACTCTTTGTAGTCAAATGAAAATGTCTTCTATGCAACTCATCCAATGATGCAGAAAACCTTGAAATGGCGGTTCTTAAGCTAATGACATCATTCTCTTGAAGAAAAATTGCTTGCATATTCACTTCTACAATTACGTTGGTTGGCGTAATAAAAATGTCTTCTTGTGTTTCAACTATATTGCCATATTTAAAATATATATTTTTAGTCTTAGAGCTCATCCCATACGAGAAAAATGTCTGAGCGAACAATATCACTCCCAACAACAAAAAACTCATCTTGGAAACCTGTAACGAGAAAAAATATATGTAATTACTCCTGTATTAAAAAGAAAACTTTTAATCACATAAAACAGAATAAAATTTTCCTTCACTTCTTTTCCTCTCTTTTCTTTTTAATTTCTTATGTGAGCCAATGGTACTATTCTCTCATCCGTGGGTTGGGATACGTTTTGAACTCTAAACCTATTGGCCGTTAATGTTTCCAAAATGTTAAATGGGCCTTCAAACTTAGGTGTTAGTTTATAATTGAGCCCTTTTCTGACATTGATTTGAATATAGATGTTATCACCCACGGTATATGTTTTAGTTGGTTTCGCTATTTTATCATGATTCCTTTTCATTATGATTTGTGATTCTTCTAAATTCTTTCGAAGGATATCATATCGACTTATACTTGCATTTATACATTCTTTTAAAGGATTTGATAGATTAGTTGTAGGCGTTAATACATGGAAAGGTGTTCTAACTGGGGTACCATACAATGCTTCATGCGGTGACATTTTAATTGATATATGATATGAATGATTCAGAGTACTCAGTGCCGCCGGTATTGCAATATCCCAGTTGGGGTCTGATCCCCCTAGTGTTACCCTCAATATATCTAATATCTTCCTATTTGCTCTTTCCACTAGCCCATTCGACTCTGGGTGATATATCATGGTATTTATTTTCTTTATGTTGAGGAATTCACACAATGAGGTAAGAAAGTGATTATTAAATTCACCACCCGAGTCTGAGATTATCATGTGTGGAATTCCATGTTTACAAATGTAACACTCGTAAAACTTCCTAGCGCATTCAATCGCAGTTTTAGTTTTAAGCGCTATTAGTTCTGTATATCGAGTTAAAGCATCTATAATTACTAAGAGGTGCTTATTTCCTCTGTCTGACTCGTAAAATCGTGTTAACAAATCTAAATGTATTCTTTCAAAGGGTTGATTGGGCACAGAATAAGCTCCTAGGCTGACAGGTGTTTTCGTATGCCCTTTGTTTTCCTGACATGTGCGACAATTAGCTATGTGTCTTTTTATATCTGTAAGCATTGTATGCCAATAACACAATGATTTGGCTTTCTGTGACATTAATGAGAACCCCGGGTGTCCATGTAATGGATTTGAATGCAACCAATTCAGGACAGTGGAAATAAGTGAGATTGGTACTACTACCTGGTCGTTAGTTACATGTGGTGTATTGCGGGTTTTCCTTGTCACAGTCCTACACAGAATATTATCTTTGATTATATAATTCTGCTGCTTATACTTTATATATACCTTTTCTTTATGATTGCCTTTCAAAGCATTTATAATTGTTTCTATTTTCTGATCTTTTCTTTGCTCAGTCTGTAACAATTCAGCACTCCAGCCTAAATCTTCTTGTTCAGATATTGTTTTTACAATAGGCATGGATGTTGATATATCTATTAATTCAGCTAAAGGCTCCGTACAAGATGACACGGGGTTGCGTGATAATGCATCCGCAATGATATTTGCTTTCCCAGGTAAATACCCGATTCTTGCGCCAAAATCTTGAATGATCAAATGCCACCGAGTTCGTTTAGGGCTGTGATTGAAGCCTTTAAAGAACTCTGTTAGTGGTTTATGGTCGGTAAGAACCTTAACGGGATAACCATAAATTATGAACTTAAAATGCACTAGCGAATTAACAATAGCTAGTCCTTCCTTGTCTATTACTGCATACTTACTTTCGGAAGTTCTCAATTTTCGAGAATAGAAAGCTATCGGGAAAAATTGTTTATCATATTGCTGAAGCAATACCCCTCCTACTCCTAAGTCTGAGGCGTCTGTTGCAATGAAGAATTCCTTACCGAAGTCAGGAAATTTTAAGATAGGAGAACTACACAGTTCATCTTTCAAAGTATTAAACGCCTGTTGATGTTGCTCAGACCATATGAAATCTACGCCCTTCTTCGTAAGATCAGTTAAAGGAGCGGCTATTATTGAATAGTTGCGTATAAAACGCCTGTAATATCCACTACAACCCAGAAATTGCTGCATTCCCTTGACATTAGTAGGTATGGGAAAATTACGTATAGCCGACACCTTATCATGGACTACTTTAAGACCTTGGCTTGACACCATGAAACCCAAATATATTCATTCTGTTTTGAAAAATTCACACTTACTAATCTTTACCCTTAAGTTATGTTGTCTTAATCTCTGTAGTACTAGTTCTAACTTACGTAGATGTTCTTCTAAGGTGTTGGAAAAGATTACAAGATCATCCATATAGGCATGCAATATATCCCCTAACAAGTCTCCAAACACTATGTTAATCATTCTTGTAAATGTTATAGGAGCACAACGTAAACCAAATGGCATCCGTAAAAATTCATAATTTCCCCTGGCTGTGCTGAAGGCTGTGTATGGGATACTATCTTCTTCTAATGATATCTGGTGAAAGCCTTTAAGTAAGTCCAAACTGGTAAAATATTTATTCTGACCTAACAAAGACAAAATATCGTCAGTACATGGCACTGGGAATCGATCAGGGATCGTTTCCTCGTTTAGACGACGAAAGTCGACGCAGATACATGGCGTATCTGCGTCGACTTTCGGTACAACTATTAAAGGAAAATTATAAGGGCTGTTTGATTTTCTAATGACTCCTTCCTCTAACATTTTACCTACTTCATCATTTATTTCATTCTGGAATTTCATAGGGAGTCTGTACGAGGGTACATATATAATTTTCTGCTTGTCCTTTAACCTTATTTGATGCTCGATCACATCTGTTTTTCCTAAGGATCCATCCGTAGTGGAAAAGACATCTTGATATTTAGTTAAAAGTTCAAAAATTTTCTGCTGAATTTCTTCGTCTTGAATGTCCTTACTGATTATATTTTTAATAGATCGCAAAAGGGATTCATCCGCAACTGATTGAGAGTGATTGATTTCAGCAACGGTAAGAATACGATGTTTATAAACTTCTACATCCAAGATATGTTGATTTTTGTGAATTACTAAAGTGTTATTTAAATGATTACAGACTTCGATATTACATTGCTGATGTGAGCCTACTGTATAAATAGCTTGTGTGACAGACAATCCGTTAGTTTTCAAAGTATCGGAAAGGATTAATATTTCAGATCCCGGTAGTGTTTTCTTTATTTGCACTATTAAATTCGAAGGTATGTTTGGTTCGATAGATTGCGTGCAAGATGATATTACGGGTGAACGAGAATTCTGCTGGGTCGCGTATATTATTTCTTTATTAGTGAGACAAGTTATTGGTTCTTCAACGTATGTTACGGTTACATTTGTCGTCTCCTTTTTATCCAAAACTGATTTTAAGGTATTAGAAGACTTATAGAATTTCCCTTTGATATACACGCCGTGCTTGGCAGGAGCTAAGATAATGTTTTGATTTCCCATAGATGGGTATCCTATAATTACAGCTGGATACATATTAATGTTTTTTACAACAACAAATGTATCGGCAAACGTGCGATTACCGACTCTGAACTGAATATGAGTTATGTCTATGACGTTTAATTCATTATTTCCTATACCTGAAAGTCTAATTCCTGATTTTTCAATCGGAAAGTTCGAAAACAACAAATGATGTGTCTTCAAATCCATAATATTACGTGGACTACCGAGTCAAAAAATAACGTAAAGGATTTGTGTTCTAAATTTACAGCATATAAGGTTGGCCGTAACTCATTTTGGCTTATTATTGTATGAATTCATTGCAAATCTACGGGAGCATGCACTGTTTTACTTAATTCGGCCGTGTGTTTCATAGGAAAATCTATTGTCTCACAATTATCTGATAAAACATTAAATTGATTATTCAATACTATTGATGTTGACATGAATGACCTTGACCCAACATCACTCTCTTCCCCTCTAGAGTTAACTATGTGGTATTTGCTTTACTCTGCACATTCTGAAAATTAGTCTGACCTTGCGAGGTCTGGTTTGACGGCCCAGGCTCAGCGATATTTGAAGAAGTGTTTGTTTGTTTCGGACTCTGAACTGCATTGACATTTGGTTGTTTCTTCTTATTGTTAAAATGAGGATTTTTCTTTTTATTTCCATATGGAACTGACTGTGGAATTGACTGTGTATTTCTGGGATATTGTTGTGTCTTACGCGAGTAACATTGACTATAAGAATGCGTTGCAGTGTTGTGAATTGAGCAAAATTTCGTTCTGCAGTCTGCGCTTATGTGACCTTGACGTTTGCAGTTGTAACACGTCACTCCCGCTACTGGACTGTTAACTACGTTCACTGTTTGTGGTTTTGTTTCATTCTTTGCAAAAACTTGAGTTAACACGGGATCGAGATCTGGACACTTGGACATGTGTTTCTTTATCTGTTTATAGACATCCAATTCCGTACTTGCAGGCGTTAACTTCTTATCAAAACACCGCACTAAAGCTTCAGGCAACATAAGTGTCATGCAAGTTAAATACATTAATCGTAAAAAATCTTTCACGGAGATGTTATCGTTAGTAACCCAAGTGGAATGACCTAAAATGTCCTGATATTCGTTAAGCCTATCAGCTATGAGAGCTGCTCTCTCAATAACATTAAGCCGATTCATAGTGGCTTGATTAAGTGTATTTCGTAACGTTAACACTACATCCAAGGCTTCCTCACCCCCATAGATCGCGCGTAACCTAACTTTGAAATCATCCCAAGTAACTGCTTCTTGAAATGAAACACCTCTTAAATATGCACTCGCATCCCCCTTAGAAAAATCTATAAAACTTTTAGCTTCTTGTAATTGTACAAAAGGGTCTACGATTTGTTTGGCATTTAAATGGGCATCAACGGATGAAATCCATGACTCCACATTTTGTGGCAAGAACCCGTTGACCCGACGTTGAAAAGGAAGGATTGCTGACCTGGCATTTACAAGCGTCACAATTGGAGGAGGATTAGTCTGGCCTACACCACTAGGTCCAGGGGTAGGGCTGACAGGAGGAACCATGACTTGCAATTCTATCAAAATATATATATGAGTACAGACGCCCACTGCGTAAACGCATATGTATAATAAAATTCCCCCAACAATTTTACTAATCCCAAAACATTTCCTCGAGAATTTCTGAAAGAAAAAGGAATTAGCACAAAGAAAGAAAAATTCTAAATGAGAATTCGGAGTTTCCTATAACAAAGATTAGCAATTCACTCACCCCAGTAATAATCGACTAACGACTTGTGATAACTACACTTCACTGCCCAAACTGGAATGAATTAAAAAAATCTGTACTTAGCTTATATATGATGTCGACACGTCCTCTCTCTCTCTCTCTCTCTCTCTTGATGTTTTGTTAGCGATGTCTCGTTCTAGTTTCTTGTTGAATGTAGTTCTTCCTGGATATGTTTTGCAATTGTTGAACGCCAGTCCTTGGGTTTCCTAGGATGTTGATTGAAGATTCAGGTTGTATTCTAACATTTGTTGATGTTAGCTGTTTCGTTGGACTATAATACTTAGTCAAAATTGTAGATTCTTGTAGATAATGTTGAGTTCTTGAAGATCTTTCTCAGGTTTTACAGCTTTTATGTTGAAGTCTTGAAGATCTTTCTCTGGTTTTACAGCTTTTATGTTGAAGTCTTGAAGATATTTCTCTGGTTTTACAGCTATTATTTTGAAGTCTTGAAGATTTTTCTCTAATTCTTAGAGTTTAACCGCTGTCTTAGAGTTTAATCGCTGCCACCATTTATTGGCGTGCTACTGTTATAAGCACACATTGAGTAAGTGTTGTTTCAGATGTATGTAAATGGATAACTGAATACATCTTAATAGTTTTTAAGTATTTATTCTATAAAAACAACAGAGTTAAACATCTCCATCACTGGAGGAAGCTGGGTTGGTCCAGATGACCAATTCTGGTGAAGTATAGATATGAACTGACTAAACTATCGATATCACAGATATCGTATGCTTAGTTTATTTTAGACACGTCACAAACTCGGAAGACACCTGCATCCGGTGACGTCACAAACTTTCACACGCTGAGACAATGTGTTGACGTTTAAGAAGAATGTCAAATTGCTGAGATTTGCATTGTATGTCCTGTTTACGATTTGAATGACTACAGCAAATACCAGGGTTAGCTCCTCCAACCAACATGACATATTACGTCATTTGTTTTAAACATGTAATATTAACTATTCTAATCATTACATATATATATATACATATATATATATATATTTATATATATATATATATATATATATATATATATATATATATATATATATATATATATATATATATATATATATATATATATATGTATGTATATATACAGTATATATATATATATATATATATATATATATATATATATATATATATATACATATATATATATATATATATATATATATATATATATATATATATATATATATATATATATATAAATATATATATATATATATATATATATATATATATATATATATATATATATATTATATATATATATATATATATATATACATATATGTATGTATATATATATATATATATATATATATATATATATATATATATATATATATATATATATACATATATATATGTATTACATATTTATATATACACATACATATACAGTATATATATATATATATATATATATATATATATATATATATATATATATATATATATATATATGTATATAAAGTAAGGTTATAGGCGAATTGGTAGTAAGAATTTTCATGTCTCGACATTACATGAGAAGCTTCGAGTTTTATTGAAAAAAATTCTCACAATTGGCGTCATAATATAAACATAAGTTTAGCTCTCCGTTGTTATGTAGGAGTTGACTAGATTTCAATTTTAAATAGAATTATTAGAATTCAACAGAAATAAGCAGAACAGAGTCGGAAAATCTTTTGTCTCCTGTGACAGCCTGACTGCTAGATTCACATTTATTATTTCTGTTTTTCAGTCATAAAATACATTTTTCCTCCTGAGAATTTGTTCCATTTTTATCACTGAGTTGTTTTTACCCCTTTTGTAGTTGTACATAATACTACTACTACCACTACTACTACTACTACTACTACCACTACTACTACTACTACTACTAGTACTACCACTAATAATAATGATAATAATGATAAAAATAATAATAGTAATGATAATAATAATTATAACAACAATAATGATAATTATTATACTACTACTACTACTACTACTACTACTACTACTACTACTACTAATAATAATAATAATAATAATAATAATAATAATAATAATACGTTCATTGCTATCCATCCAAAGGAAAACATTCCCAACTCCCTTCCACATTTTTCTCCTAAACTTCGGAGCTTTTGAATGCAAGTTCATAATAATCTGTTTTGATTAAGGAAGTTTTTCTGGGGGTCACCGTTTCCATTATGATTTTTGCTTGTTTTTTTTTTTTTTTTTTTTTTTTTTGGATAAAATATAGACGAGTCATTTAGAGAAAATTTCCTCACAAAAAGTTTTTTGTTGTTACGAAACTTAGTCCTGGAAGAGAAGTCTCTTTATTCCCAGCCTCTTTGATCGTAAGATGAGAGAGATAGTTCTGGGTACAGAAAGGTCGCTTTTGGGAATGTAAATATCGCTTTCGAAAGCATAAGGAACAGTCTGTAATAGAATGACACTTATTACTCTACATACTGCGGGAATAGTTTTTAATCTGATTTCCGATCTTTTATCACTTATCTTTTTGAAGGCTCTAAGACTCTATTGTAAAAGGAGAATCAAATATCTCTCTCTCTCTCTCTCTCTCTCTCTCTCTCTCTCTCTCTCTCTCTCTCTCTCTCTCTCTCTCTCTCTCTGACTTTTACCAATGAATATTTGTCTTTCTTTAGTATTACATCATAAGATGCAGGAGAATCCATAAGGTATAACAAGATTAGTTTGGGCAAGAAAAATATCAATGTTGAGAGAACAAGAATCAAAGGGGAAATTTAATCACAATGATTAACATGTGAATAATTTCTCCTTAAAATTGTATATAAGTCAAGAAGAATTATAATTGGGTTTAGATTATTTCTCTCTCTCTCTCTCTCTCTCTCTCTCTCTCTCTCTCTCTCTCTCTCTCTCTCTCTCTCTCTCTCTCTCTCTCTCTCTCTCTCTCTTGGAATAGCTAGCAACAAAAACTATGAAACTCGAGACTAGAAATTGGTAAAAGAAGAAGCTCTTTCCTCTGATTGTTTATTGTTATAGATTCGTTTTCTGAGTGGAAGAGACTTTAATTGGACAACGTAATATCGTCCAAGAGTTAACAAAAGAACAGCATTTTTTTTCTCGTTTTGATGATACGATATTTTCCAGGTTCAAGTTTTACTTTACTTTTACCATATGCCTTTGATTTAATTTTTCATAATAGCTTCCATTATTTACTCTTTTTTCATCCGTATTTCAATAACCTTTTAAATATTAATTGCAGAACTAAACACTTTTCGATAAACTGCATTTTCGATCACTTTATTCAGACAAAATCTGGGAATTACACTCCTTGGTGGAATGTCTCCCTGAAATTTTCCCGCAGTCTTTATCATCATTCTTAGACTTGAAATCTTTTTCAAGATGTCCATACCTCTGACAGTGGTAGCAGGTGATCACGTGGTACCTATCACGTATGTTTTAAGTACCCCATCGAAACGGAACGTTGTCCCCATTATCATGAAAAGCCCTACGAACTTCAGGATCACATTTCAGCACATAGTGGGTGATACCCCCAGGCATTTTTCTTTAGGACCACACTTATCTTCTCTTCTATATTTTGGATTTGGTCCAGGTAACTGTTTCTTTGAAACAAAGCATTTACTCATCAGCTTCATCGTTGTACACATTGCATATCATTCTTTTTGGTTTTAGTTTCCGATTTTTCTCGTTTCAGTATCAGCAACCAATGTCTGAATTTTGTTTGCAGCCTCTTCTCTGATCATATTGTTTGCAAAGTTTACAACAACATTTCCAGTCGTAGTTGACCTTGTGTTAAGTATGCGAATGTCTTTAAGTGCTTGTTCATCCTCGCGTTTTCTTTCAGTTATTTTAGTTGTTGTATTTGTTGATTTAATTACCAACAAATTTTTTTCCTTAACTTTGTCAGCAAATGTCGGTTTCTCTGGTTTTTGGGTCCATCAATGTTTGAAGTGTTGCCTTAATTGATTCCATATTCATAGCAAGAATATCAACTTTCTCAGTGAGGTCAGTAGTCGGGGTGGAATTTGCTGCGCGCGCGCTAAGGTCCACTAGTTTGTTTTCCAATTCAACTATACTCGCGTCTTGTTCGCTCAAGGCCTCTTCTCTCATATTCACATCTTCCTTCAATTTTGATGTACATAATTTCACTGATCTGGCTTCACCTACGCAGGTTGGGCATAACCCATCTAGGTTCGTTCATTATCAGTGATGCCTGTCACTATATACACACAATTCTTATGATAGAATCTATTGCAATCACATCCTATCCATTTTTTCCGGTTTTCCTCCGTGGTCTTACATATGAGGCAGAAATAGTTAGGGACATACATAGTGTGCTGTTTCTTATCACTTAGGTTTCTCTTACTAATGAATATTTGCCTCTCTTTGGTATTTTATCTTGAGATGCGGGAGAATGCATAAGGTATAAAAAGATTTGTTTGGGCAAGTCAAATATTAATGTTGAAAGGACAAGGATCAAGGGGGTAGGTAATTCAATGACAAAGATGACGATTATTATTATGTGAATAGTTTCTACTTAAAATTGTATATATGACGAAAAAAAAATAATGTCTTTTGATTATTTTTCACTTAATTTATTAAAACTTTTAGAGCTTGTATGATAAAGGCGTAATGATAAAATCATTCCAAATTCTACTCAAAACATCTCTCTCTCTCTCTCTCTCTCTCTCTCTCTCTCTCTCTCTCTCTCTCTCTCTCTCTCGGAATAGCTAGCAACAAAAACTATGGAACTCGAGACTAGAAATTGGTAAAAGAAGAAGTTCTTTCCTCTGATTGTTTATCTTTATAGATTCGTTTTTTGAATCGAAGAGAGTTTAATTGGACAACGTAATATCGTCCAAGAGTTAACAAAAGAACAACAGTTTTTGTTCTCGTTTTGACGATACGATGTTTTCCAGGTTCACATTTTACTTTACTTTCACCAAGTGCCTTTGATTTAATTTTTCATAATAGCTTCCATTATTTACTCTTTTTTCATCCGTATTTCAATAACCTTTTAAATATTAATTGCAGAACTAAACACTTTTCGATAAACTGCATTTTCGATCACATCATCCAGATCAAATCTGGGAATCATCAAGAGATATTCCATCCCATCTCATCAATATGAAACAAGAGGAATAAAATTACAATTTCCAGGTTGCAGCTTAACCTTTTTTTTTTCTGTCCTAATTTATCAATGAGACAAAAGAAATGATCCTTTGGAAAAAAAATTCTTCAAAGTTTTCAGAAAGGTTTTTTCTTGTTTGTTTTTTTTTTTTTTTTTTTTTTTTTTTTTTTTTTCATTATAGTTTTTATCAACCTGCGTTATTCGCACTAATTTCCTCAGGAATTTTTTTTTTTTTATCTTTTCCCTTTCAACTCTTATTCTCGTCATTTGCTGCTTTTCACTTCTTTTAATTATCAGATCTAAAACATATGAAAGAAGTTTGATTATTTTTAAACTGGATATATTTTTTTTTTCTATTTAAAACCAAATCTAAAACATTCATTGAAATTTAGAGTAATCTAAGTCAAAAAGAAGATTTCCACTAATGGGATACAAACTAATTGAATGAACCCAATATTTATTTCTGTGTCGAGTCAGAAGAATAAGATCAAATCTTTACAAATTAGGAATTTTTATTGCAATATTAAGCGAGAGTTAATTCATTTTGAATAAAAAATTTTTCTTGGTCAACATTTTCATATCGCTTATGGCTATGTCGCATTTTATAGATAAAGCCATATATATATATATATATATATATATATATATATATATATATATATGTGTGTGTGTGTGTGTGTGTGTGTATATGTATATACATACATATATATATATATATATATATATATATATATATATATATATATATATATATATAGATATATATATATATATATATATATATATATATATATATATATATATATATATATATATATATATATATATATATATACATATATATATACATGTATATATGTATATATGTATATATATACATATATATATACATATGTATATATATATATATATATATATATATATATATATATATATATATATATATATATATATAAATATACAGTATATATATATACATATATATATATATATATATATATATATACATATATATATGTATATATATATATATATATATATATATATATATATATATATATATATATATACAGTATATATATATATATATATATATATATATATATATATATATATATATATATATATAGATAGATATACATACATACAACATAGCAAAGGTCAAAAGCTACTTTGTTTTCAAAGGAAATAATAACAATTCTGACGAACAAGAAAAATCCCATATGGATCTAATTCATTAACATTTGGATTGAAAAAGGGCCTTTGAGATTAGTTGGTGGTATAACAATCTCGAAGAAAACCAGAATTCAGAATAAATAGAAAAGAAAAAGATAAATTCTTTTGGTTTGTATCCCATTAGTGGAAAACTTCTTTTATACAGTAAATTTCAATGAATGTTTTAGATTCGGTGTTATATAGAAAAACAAAATCATATTCATTTTAAAAATAATCAAACTTCTTTCATTTGTTTTTGATTCAATAACTAAATGACGAGAATAAGAGCTGAAAGGAAAGAGATAAAAAAATATCTTCCTGAAGAAATTCGTGCAAATAACGCAGGTTGATAAAAACTATAATGAAAAAAAAATCCAATCTGAAAACTTTGAAGAAAATTTTTTCCGAAGGATCAGTTCTTTTGTCTCATCAATAAATTAGGACGAATAAAAAAAAAAAAAATTTAAGCTGCGACCTGGAAAATTTAATTCTATTCCTCTTCTTTCATA
The DNA here is from genome assembly GCF_036898095.1 of Palaemon carinicauda. Lineage (NCBI taxonomy): Eukaryota > Metazoa > Arthropoda > Malacostraca > Decapoda > Palaemonidae > Palaemon > Palaemon carinicauda. The sequence goes on from NC_090741.1 coordinate 114,063,103, forward strand.
TGGATGAGATGAGATGGAATGTCTCTTGATAATTTCCAGATTTGATAAGGATAAAGTGATCGAAAATGCAGTTTATCGATAAGTGTTCAGTTCTGCGATTCATTTTTAAAACGTTATCGAAATACGGATGAAAAGGGAGTGAATAACGGAAGCTATTATGAAACGTTATATCAAAGGCATTTGGTAAAGGTAAAGTAAAACTTGAACCTGGAAAACATCGTATCATTAAAACGAGAACAAACACTGCTGTTCTTTTGTTAACTCTTGGACGATATTATGTTGTCCAAATAAACTCTCTTCTTCTCTTACCAATTTCCAGCCCTCGAGTTCCAGAGTTTATGTTGCTGGCTATTCCAAGAGAGAGAGAGAGAGAGAGAGAGAGAGAGAGAGAGAGAGAGAGAGATGAATATGAATGTCTAAATGAAACTCGACGATTTTACAACGTTTGATTCTCATATGACAATAAATAGTCTTGAAGACTTAGAAAAAGATAATGACAAATGATAGGAGATCATATTAAAAACTATTCACGTAATAAGTAGAGTAATATTTGTCATTTTATCACAGACTGTTCCTTAAGCTTTCAAAAACGATATTTACATTCCCAAAAACGACCTTTATGTACCCAGAACCCTCTCTCTCATTTTACGATCAAAGAAGCTGGAAAAATAAAGACTTCTTTTCCAGAACTAAGTTTCGTAGCACAAGAAAACTTCTTGGAAGGAAACTTTCTGTAAATGACTCATCTATGTTACATCTGTAACAAAAAAAAAAAAAAAAAAAAAGAAAAAAAAAAAAACAAGAAACGAGGAAAAATCATAATGGAAACAGAAAAATCTCTTTGATTAGAACGGATTATTATGTTACGAAGTTTAGGAGAAAAATGTGGAAGAAAGTTGTGAATGTTTTTTTTTTATGGATAGCAATGAATATATTATCATCATTATCA
>NC_090741.1:114076551-114086551 GCF_036898095.1 Palaemon carinicauda
ATAATAATGATAATAAAGTGTGTGAACTTACTATTGTATAAAACAGAGTGCCTCTAATGAACTCCATATTCAAAGTTGCCGTCATCCAGTTCGGGGTTATCCTCGTTCACCACTGGCCCTTTTATAAGCCTAAAGAGTGAATGGATAAATCTTGGTCCAAACCTCGGGAAGGTCGTAATGCCCCTCGGATCTGGTATTGGTGTTTTTGATTCTCTCTTATATTACCATCATTTTTGACGGAGTGAATCCACTAGTCATAAACTTATCCTTATTGTTATCATAATCATGATCATTATTAGTGATTTCATCTTATTTTTTCATTCAAAATTATAATGATTATTTTTATCATATTAGTGATGATAATAATAATAATAATGATAATAATAATGATGATAATAATAATAATAATAATTTTATCATATTGATAATAATGATAAAAATAATAATAGTAATTCTATTATATTGATAATAATAATAATAATAATAATAATAACAATAATAATAATGATAATAATAATAATTTCATTATATTCATAATAATGATAATAATAATAATTTCATTATATTCATAATAATGATAATAATAATAATTTCATTATATTCATAATAATGAAAATATAATAATAATTTTATAATAATAGTAATAATAATAATTATAATAATAGTAATAATAATAATTATAATAATAGTAATTATAAAAATCATAACAATAATAATAATAATAATAATATAATGATAATAATGATAATAATGATAAGAATAATAATAATTTTATTATATTATTATTAATAATAATAATAATAAATAATAATAATAATAACAATAATATCAATAATAATATGATAATGATAATAATGATAATAATAATAATCATCATCATCATCATTACTAGTAGTAGTAGTAGTAGTAGTAGTAATTAAAGCAAAGAGCGACAAGAAATTACCGCCAACTGGAACATTGCTTTTTTCCATCGCAGCCAGAATAATTTCAATGAAAATAACAGCAAAACAAGCTTCGCTCCCAATACACGAGAGAGAACTGCACTGAAAAGATAATCCCCAGGGTTTAACGAGCTGTCAATGGTATTTTCTATTACAGTCAGGGAAGGATATTTCTTTTCGTATCGGTTAGCGATATTAATTCAAGCAACAGCATACAATGAATTTCTTCCTATGGATGAATAGTGGACACTTATGATATATATATATATATATATATATATATATATATATATATATATATATATATATATATATATATATATATTTATATATTTATATATATATACACACATATATTTTTATATATAAGTATATATACATATATATATATATATATATATATATATATATATATATATATATATATATATACTTATGTATATATATATATATATATATATATATATATATATATATATATATATATATATATATATATATATATATACACACACACACACACAAATATATATATATATATATATATATATATATATATATATATATATATATATATATATATATATATATATATATATATATATATATATATATATATACATATATACAGATACACACACACCGAGTCGTAAACAAATCGAATCGTCTATAAAGAAGAAAATTTTATTAATTTCCTAAAAGAGAAGATTGTTCGTGTAAAGTTGTTGATATTCTTTTTGTATTTATTTTTACAATTTCATGGACTGCGAATCACTTTGTTTATATTATTTAGTTTATATTATATGGCAAGTTACTATAAGGGTTTGTGTTCAAGAAAAGATATGGATTATTATGGTGCTTATATTTCTTCAATTTGTTCAAATTACATTTTTTTTACAGAGCTTACAAAAATTCCATCCTACAACTTACCTTAGTAAATTACTTGACTGAAACTTCAAAATGTATTTTTTTTTATAACACTACTTTCAACATCTAACAAATATAATGCACTTCAACTTTTCATCAGTCATTGAGGTCCTAAGATGATTTCCTTTTTGCCAATTTGCTAAATGACTTTTTTTCATGAACAATTAGTAACCCTCATGCTAAAATATATTCTAAGGGTTACATTGACTTTTGGAAATGTATCAGCAAGCTCTTATCATGTAGTATCATATTCTAAAGATCGCTGTAGGGATGAGGTGACACAGGTTCTCATCTTGGCCAAAGCTGCAAATAGAATCATTTCCTCCGCAAGCACACTACTTTCACCGAAGTCTTTAGTAATAGCATTGACAAATGTCTCAACCTCTATTTTTGATCTCAACACCAGATAAAGTACATAAATTGACTACCTCCTAGAATTTGTCTTACATCGATTGGTATGTTACCTCCGTTGTTGTAAGGCAACAGACAGTTGATCTAAAAGGACATTGGAAGTTTCACATCTGAAATTTCTCTTGGGGGAGAGTTTAGTTCCTCGGAGGCTGAAATTGTATTTGAATCATATCGCTCATTTCTCTTTCCTAGCCTCTCCTTAGTTGATTTATATTCTGTGTTGCCACACAAATTCTTACCTTCTAGTTCCAGCTCTTCATATCTTTCTCTAAAAGATTTTAGAAACTTTTCGAGAGATTTAATAACATCAACCACTTTTATTAGGTCAACATGAATGCCTTGGAAACTCTTACTTGTTTTCTTGAACCATTCAAGTATTGCATTTGGGCGTCAACGTTGTCTCAATACTGTTCATTTTGTTCCGCAGTACCCAAGCTTCATGTCTTACTTCACGTGTATGCTCCGAGCCATTTCCAATATTTCTTAGAGCATTTAAGAAAAAGTTGTATCCGTCTACAAGGACTTCAGCAGCATCAGCTCTTGTGACTAACGAGTGTCTGAAAGAGACTTCAAAGTTAGCACTCGTTTCCTTCCAGATGGTAGGTTGGCCAGGGGTACCAGCCACCCGTTGAGATGCTACCGCTAGAGACTTATGGGGTCCTTTGACTGGCCACACAGTACTACATTGGATCCTCTCTGGTTACGGTTCATTTTCAGTTTGCCTACACATGCACCGAATAGTCTGGCCTATTCCTTACACATCATCTTCTGTCTTCATACACCTGACAACGCAGATTACCAAACAATTCTTCTTACTGCACTGTAATTGTTCAGTGGCCACTTTTCTCTTTGTAAGGGTAGAAGAGACTCTTTAGCTATGGGAAGTAGCTCTTCTAGGAGAAGGACACTCCAAAATCAAACCATTGTACTCTAGTCTTGGATAGTGCCATAACCTCTGTACCATGGTCTTTCACTGTCTTGGGTTAGAGTTCTCTTGCTTGAGGGTGCACTCGGACACGCTGTTTTATCTTGGTTAGAGTTCTCTTGCTTGAGGGTGCACTCGGACACGCTGTTTTATCTTGGTTAGAGTTCTCTTGCTTGAGGGTGCACTCGGACACGCTGTTTTATCATGGTTAGAGTTCTCTTACTTGAGGGTGCACTTGGACACGCTGTTTTATCTTGGTTAGAGTTCTCTTGCTTGAGGGTGCACTCAGGCACGCTGTTTTATCTTGGTTCTCTTCCTCTTGTTTTGTTAATGTTTTCATAGTTTATATAGGAAATATTTAATTTAATGTTGTTACTGTTCTTTAAATATTTTACTTTTCCTTGTTTCCTTTCCTCACTAGGCTGTTTTCCCTGCTGGAGCCCCTGGGCTTATAGCATCCTGCTTTTCCAACTAGGGTTGTAGCTTACCAAGTAATAATAATAATAATAATAATAATAATAATAATAATAATAAAGACTTCAGTAAGTTAGTCCATTGTTGTGTAGATGAAGAGAAAAAAAAGTGTATAAGCTTTTTGTGAAGCCAAAATAACTAACAGCTCCTACGCAGCAAAGACTGAGGATATTAGTAATTTAGAACTACAGGCTGCAACCTCAAATTTGGATCGCAATAGAAATGATAATCATGCATATCATTGCCTCATCATATATTGGCGTTTTTTTTATAAGCCTGTTGATCTAACTTGATACCATTAATGGCAGCAGTTAGGTTCCAACTTCTATTGAGCCTCTGGTGGAATGAATGGAAGCCACCTTGCCTTTCATTTGAAGGGGCTAGTGTTCGATCCCAAGTATGAGGTAGAAATTTATTTCAATTTGAACACGATATTGTGTTGATTTTCATCCATATTGACTCATTAGGGGTAATTCCAACTGAAAAGCTATTTATTGTGTCACCTAGTGGGCCGGGAAGTCGAGGAAAACTCGTTGGTAAGAGACTGATGTTTCGCTTGGTAAATCCTGAACTGCAGGTATCAGTTAGGTTCCGACTTCTTTTGAGCCTCTGGTGGAATAGTTGGAAGTAACCTGGCCTTTCATTTGAAGGGGCTAGGGTTCGATCCCAAGTATGAGGTAGAAATTTATCTCTCTCTCTCTCTCTCTCTCTCTCTCTCTCTCTCTCTCTCTCTCTCTCTCTCTCTCTCTCTCTCTCTCTCTCTCTCTCTCTCTCTCTATCTCTCTCTTTATATATTATATATATATATATATATATATATATATATATATATTATATATATATATATATATATATATATATATATATATATATATACATATATATACCTATATATATAAATATATATATAGTATATATATATATACATATATATATACATATATATATATTATATATATATAATATATATATATATATATATATATATATATATATATATATATGACATAGAATGAGGTGACCCGATCAAAATGCATCAAGAAAAAGGATAATTGATCGAGAATCATCACCAATAAAACGTACTGAAACCTAATGTTTGTCTACACCTTTTGTGCCGAATATTAAATAATTCTATGAATATATCAATATATCAATATATATTTACATATTTACCCATTTTGTTTAAAAAAATTACTGAAGTTCATAATGAAGTAAATTATAGGGTTAAAAGTTAATCAAAATATTCTATTAATTGATCTTCCCCCCTTTTTTAATTGGTTTTTAAGTTGTGGTTTATTAATTGAGTGACATTTCCTTACATTGCTCTTCATATCTCTCTGTCATCCTCATTTAAGAACTATCACTACTGGCATCTTTCTGTGTATTGTTATCTAGTTATTGCTCTTTTATGCCTTTTTTTTTTTTATTAAACAAAGATTTTAAGCTCAGCTTTTATCATAATAATAATAATAATAATAATAATAATAATAATAATAATAATAATAATAATAATAATAATAATAATAATAATAATAATAATAGTAAAGAATCAATATGCGCAGAATATAGTTGTTATAAAGGCCATATGAATTCACGCTGATCATCTGTATGTCATCTTAATTATCATTTTTAAATTAAATTGATAGTTAATCATGGTCTGATTCCTATTTTTGTAAAGATTTCTGTTTTATCTACAATTTTTTTTACGCTCAATATTATTTGGGTTTCATAAATCAGTCTTGTATTCAAGTTTCTTGAATTTTAACACGAAATTAACCATCAGTATTTAAGAGAATTTCATTTTTGGTGCCAAATTTTGTTATCAAAAATCTTGTTAACTAATTATATTTGATCGTGTTTATACTTTTTCATAGAGCAATTAATATCACTTTAATTAACAAAACTAATAATAAATTCATCAAATGCTTTAGGTTCACTAAGAGGAGAGAGGAGAGAGAGAGAGAGAGGAGAGAGAGAGAGAGAGAGAGAGAGAGAGAGAGAGAGAGAGGGGGGGGGGGGGAAGAACAGTAAAAAACACCCATATACAAGATATCCATAAGAAATTAATTTTGCTTATTCCAAACGATATTTTGATTCTTTTCCATCTTAATGGCGAATCTCACTCACAAGCAATTGTGTATTTCGATATTAATCCTTTGATAAAAACTGATTTTTACATCTAAATCAATGTTTCCCCTACTTTCAAAATAGTTAAGGTTTTACGAATGGAAAGAAGAAGTGAAGCCATACAATTTAGGTAGGTTTGCATATATGCTATTTCAAGATTATATTATGACTTTCTGTCAATTTGCAAAATGCTTCTCTCTCTCTCTCTCTCTCTCCTTCTTCTCTCTCTCTCCCTCTCCTCCTCTCTCCTCTCCTCTCTCTCTCTCTCCTCTCCTCTCTCTCTCTCTGCCTGCATATATATACATATATATATATATATATATATATATATATTATATATATATATATATATATATATATATATATATATATATACACGCTCAACATTAGCGTACCCACGAAGATTAATAAATATGGCCAAGAAAAACTTAAAGGATGAACATTTGAATAACGAGTATCATCCAATCCCGAATCAATTATTTAAATAGAGCTTTTAGGAGATATCTGGAATGAGAAAGACAAAGAAAGAGATTATCCTGCAATGAAATGAAATACGAATAAACCATATTCTTATTCATAAGAATTACATAAACAGAAATTCGGCGTTTACATCAGAGCGAACAATTGTGGCTGGGTTGGTCTCCTAAGAAAGGCCATTGTGGATTCCCACGTCTCGCCCTTCTGGTCATCAGGAATGGCAGGGAATAGAAACGTACCTTAAATATGAAATAGTTTTCTACGGCGCAGTTTCTGCGTTTACACATATGAATACACTATATAATACTGGAAGAGTTCTACTTGACCTTGCACTATTGCTATTTATTTCAATGGAAATTCTATACATTTCTACAGCTTCTTGTTTTTGCTTGCTTATGTAAGCAGATAGTGTGATTCTGAACACTGAATTTTTTTCAATTAGTAGTTTTTGTAAACTTAATTTTTAGTCGAAATTACCGAGAGAGAAGACCGAGAGAGAGAGAGAGAGAGAGGAGAGGGAGAGAGAGAGAGAGAGAGAGAGAGAGAGAGAGAGAGAGAGAGAGAGAGAGAGAGAACGTGCAGTATAAGCATTATCAAGATTTGCATGAATTGACGTGAGCGAATATTAAAAATTATTTGTGATTTCAATAAGAACACAGCGATGCAGATATAAAGAATAGAGAAATTAATAAACAGATTCCAATTCGAAATGAAATAAGACTGAAATCATTAACTTCTTCAATCACATTCCAGCGTCAATATTCGTACTACTTCTATTACTACTACTACTATTACTACTTCCAAGGTCTATAGCTTATATCTATAGACCTTGACTACTACTACTACTACTGCTACTACTACTACTACTACTACTACTACTAATAATAATAATAATAATAATAATAATAATAATAATAACTAACAAAGTTTAAAACATTTGCTTACAAAATTCATCCCAGTATTGTTTTAAAAGATTGTTTATAAGATTCTCAGAAAAAGATATAATAAATTTTCGGTGATGGAGAAAAGAATAGAACAAGAAATAAAACATAAGAGAACATTATATGAGAACATAAAAAATGAGAGTCAATTGCTGAATCTGACGTTGCAGAAGCAGAGGAAAACTGCAAACTTAATCAAATGTCAAAACCCTCAGATATGAAAAGACTTTTTTTCGCCACCCAGAAATGAAGACAGGAAATAAAATGAAACCAACACACATAAATAAAGATATGTCGATGGAATATACAAACTTTTATCTAAATTTCTGTTCAAATGGGAAGAGACAATAAACGTCACAAAGAGAAGGAAGCACAAACTTCCCTGTCCTTTTGCCTGGAACAGTTTCCCTTTTCTAATCTCGCTTTTCTCATCCTTTTTTTATTTTCTTCCTGCTCCTCCTCCAACACATCAGTTGCCTCTTCATTTCCCCATCTTTCTTACTACTCATCCTAAGCAGGAAAATCTTAGTTTTCAATTCTTACTTTGTCAGTTTCCATTTCTTTGGGCCTAAGGCTTAAGATATCCCGACACCCGAGGATAAGACTCGCTTTGTTTTCGTTGCTGCCTCTTCTTCTTCTTCTTCTTCCCTGTTTGAATGAGACTTTCCTTTTTGAAAAGGGGAACCACTTACGAACATGTGAAAAGGGGAACCTTTTACGAAACAAAAGGGAGTTTAAAAGAGGATCTCTCGAGTTTTATATTCAGTTTTAGAGCTCTCGTTATTCTTTGTATGGGAGAAGCGAAAGGCGTTGATTGTACATTCCTTGTCATCATTTTTACAAATGAATAGTTATGCTCAGAACTAATAAAGGAAAAACGATTTGTCTATGTATATCTGATACTGAGACAAGTGAGTGACCTTATATGAAATGTCAAGATTTTCCCGAACAAATCTCACCAAAGCCAAATCCCAGTCAACCCATAACCCAGTCATTCCCTGTAATTATTATCGCCTGGTGGGGGGGAGTAGCTTATATTTTTGGCGGCAGGATCAATAACTCCTATACCAATAGATATATTCATATGAAATTTTGAGTGATAATTTATATATATATATATATATATATATATATATATATATATATATATATATATATATATATATATATATATATATATATATATATATAAGCTCTGTTTCTGCCTATTTTCAGGTCAATTCCTGTTGCAGGCACGCCCTGGCGGTCATTTTTTTGTTCGTTTGTGACGATTTTAGCCAAGATATCAGTGAGGAGGAGTTAATTCCTATATGAATTTTAAAGATATCCAAAACATTTTCAAGTTGTTTAATGAGTATTATTTTTTTTTATCAATACTTACCATAGAAGATTCACTGCAAACAAAATTTCGAAATGGTGGGAGGGCTTTTCACCGGGTTGGGGGGGGGGAGCTGATATTTTCGGCGGCGGGGTCAATAACTCCTATACCTGCTATATATATATATATATATATATATATATATATATATATATATATATATATATATATATATATATATATATATATATATATGTGTATATACACACACACACACACACACACACACACACACATATATATATATATATATATATATATATATATATATATATATATATATATATATATTATATATATATATATGCGTAAAAATCACAGGTAAACGTGATGCTCAGATGCAGAAGAACCATAAGGAAAATGAAAATATGATATATGAAATTAAGTCCTGACTAGTTTCGTGATACTTCTTCGGAGGACTGATTTATTGACAGAGGTTTCTTTACATTTCATAGGTACGGTAAACGTACGAACAAACATATAGAGACTTATAGAACAATGACGCTCCCGTACCAGTTACCTGTTCTGTTGTCAGGTGTTTCCTGGGCGGAGATCAAACCTCATTAGACACCTGCCAGAAAGGGTCGTTTCTGTGACCGGTAAATTCTTGTTTTGACTTTCAATACAATTTCTTTATATTAAAAAAAGGTATTCTTATCCATATAAATACATACTCAAAATTATATGTATATATAAAACACATCTATATATATATATATATATATATATATATATATATATATATATATATATATATATAGACATATGCATACGTATACACAGACAAGCATTCATATACACACATGCATAATATATACATAGACATACACATACGTGTACACATACAGGTATACATGTACAGACATACATAGACTTACATATACATGTTTTTACACATGATTAACATGTTTATATAGTTATGCACATATAACCTTATTACCATAAACATACAATTACGTATATATCAGTACTTATATCTAACATAACCATATATTGTGCCAACGTAATTATGTATAATATATAAAATAATTGTACCCATCAGTGAATGGTAGCATAGGTCTAAATATTAATTTTACAATAACGTTAATTATTCACAGTACATTCAGTTCTACATTAAGTGGTTAAAGTTTTTTTATATAGCTTACAAATCTCTTTACATATAAAGAATCGAGTTTATACATTCCATGTCCAATATTCAAGTTGTTTTCAAAGGTTTCTTTTATGAAACTGGACTCTACGATGTTTCTTTCCAATAAGTTATGTGAATAAACCAATTTCTTTGCACATGACCAATTAATAGTATGATTTTTATCTTTAACGTGGGCAAAGAGTGCATTATTATCTTGAGCATATCTGACACTTTTCTTATGTTGTTCAATTCTCTTTTCTAAAGCTTTAC
>NC_090741.1:114116900-114119400 GCF_036898095.1 Palaemon carinicauda
TGTAGATTTGAATGAACGTTTTAAGTTCATTTTTAAAGATTCGGAGTTCAATAGAAAAAAAAATTATTATTTTCATTATATAAACATTCGAAATTCTTTAATTTGTTTTGAATTCGATTACTAAGAGAAGTGGAAAGCATAAAAAAACAAGAAGAGTTGAGATGAAAAAGATGAAAAAAAAAACTTCCGGAAGAAAAATGTGTGAATAACGAAGGTTGCGAAAAAATCATAGTTAAAAGAAAAAAAAAAAATTCTGCTAAGGACCAGATTAAAGCTGCAACCTGGAAAATTTAATTTTATTCCTTTTGTTTCATATTGATGAGATGAGATGGAATGTCTCTTGATAATTCCCAGATTTGATCAGGATAAAGTGATTGAAAATGCAGTTTATCGAAAAGTGTTGAGTTTGGCGATCAATATTTAAAAGGTTATTGAAATACGGATGAAAAAAGGGTAAATAACGGAAGCTATTGTGGAATCTTATATCAAAGACATGTGGTAAAGGTAAAGTAAAACTTGAACGTGGAAAACAACGTATCATCAAAATTGCCGACAAAAAACTGCTGTTTTTTTGTTAACTCCGGACGATATTATGTTTTCCAATTAAACTCTCTTCGACTCAGAAAACAAGTCTATAAAGATAATCAATCAGAGGGAAGAACTTCTTCTTTCACCAATTTCTAATCCTCTAGTTCCAGAGTTTATGTTGCTAGCTATTCCAAGAGAGAGAGAGAGAGAGAGAGAGAGAGAGAGAGAGAGAGATGAATATGAATGTCTGAGTGAAACTTGACAAAAGTAAACGCAAAACGTTTGATTCTCATATGACAATAAAAAGTATTAAAGACTTAAAAATGGCTAATGACAATTGATCGGAGATCAGATTAAAAACTATTCACGTAATAAGTAAAGTATATTTTTGTCATTTTATCACAGGCTGTTCCTTAAGCTTTCAAAAACGATATTTACATTCCCAAAAACGACCTTTCAGTACCCAGAACCATCTCTCTCATCTTACGATCAAAGAAAAATAAAGACTTCTCTTCCAGAACTAAGTTTCGTAACACAAGAAAACTTCTTGGAAGAAAAACTTCCTGTAAATGACTCATCTATGTTATATCTGCAACAAAAATAAAAAAAAACAAGAAACAAGGAAAGATCATAATAGAAACAGAAAAACTTTTTTGATTAGAACGGATTATTGTGAACTTGCATTAAAAAGTTACGAAGTTTAGGAGAAAAATGTGGTAGAAAGTTGTGAATGTTTTTCTTTGTATCGATAGCAATGAATATATTATTATTATTATTATTATTATTATTATTATTATTATTATTATTATTATTATTATTATATACAACTATAAAAAGGGTAAAGACACGTAAATGATGAAAAGCATTACCAATTTTCACTGGATAAATTTAAATAATGTTCTTCAGTTCTATCATAGAACTGAATAATAGAATAGTTTTCCTAATGAGAGAGAGAGAGAGAGAGAGAGAGAGAGAGAGAGAGAGAGAAAATCTCCTTGTCAGTTCCTATAATCAAATACAGACCTTTAAATGATATAAAAGGCGAATCCGGATACACGATGTCATGACAGCTGCATCAAAGATCTTCAAACGCCCCGCCATCTCTCTTAAGATTCATGCTCAAAAGTAACTCGATTCCAATTTATCTTTCATTCATGATAATGTTCTTAAGAGGAGCGAGGGAGGTATTGTGTCGTTCGTGGACAAAGATATCTCAATCATCTATGTCCTTAATTTCATAATCCTTTCAGCCACCCTCCATGTGGTTTCAAGTTATGTTATGAAAGGTAAAAGTTTATGACGTTTATTCCCAACTATGCAATGTAAAGGAGAAGGATAAGGACATACCTCTGATGGAGAGGAGGAACGTTCCAGGACATCAGTGGATCAAGAGGATTGATGTGGTGATAGAGAAATGGGTTAGGTGGGACTTGGAGAAGAGCGTCAAGAAATAGAAATATATAGATGTAAAAAAAGAATAATTCAAGTGGATAACCTTTTGATACCGTGGGAAGAAGTAGAAGAAGAAGAAGAAGAAGAAGAAGAAGAACTATATATACATATATATATATATATATATATATTTATATATATATATATATATATATATAATACTTATATGTATATGCATATATATTGTACATAAAATACAGAATATATATATATATATATGTATGTATATATATATATATATATATGTGTGTGTGTGTGTGTGCATGTGTGTATGTATGTGTGTGTAAGTACAATTATGCATAATTTGGTTATGAATTTCCATACAACATCGCGTAGTGTAAAGTATGGTCGTTATCAAGATCATCATTTTCATCTGAATTTAAATTTCTTTTTATATATGTACTGATCCACCACTATTGAGAACTATCAACCTTTTGGAACACTTTGAGACAAAAGTATAGAGTTCATTCAAGAGGGCGAAGCATTTCGGGACTTGCCTAGTCACGCAAAACAAACAATC
>NC_090741.1:114134400-114151900 GCF_036898095.1 Palaemon carinicauda
TTAAAAGGAAATCTCTCGAGTTTTATTTTCAGTTTTAGGCCTCTCGTTATTCTTTGTATGGGAGAAGCGAAAGGCGTTGAATGTACTGTACATTCCTTGTCATCATTTTTACAAATGAATAGTTATGCTCAGAACTAATAAAGGGAAAAAGATTTGTCTATATATATCTGATACTGAGACAATAAATAATATCCATAACTGTCGCAAGCGAAGTGAGTGACCTTATACGAAATGCCAAAATTTTCGCGAACAAATCTCACCCAACCCATATCACAGTCAACCCATAGCCCAGTCATTCCCTGTAATTATTATCGCCTGGTGGGGGGAGTAGCTTATATTTTTGGCGGCAGGGTCAATAACTCCTATACCAATAGATATATTCAAATGAAATTTTGAGTGATAATTTAAACATATATATATATATATATATATATATATATAATATATATATATATATATATATATATAAATATATATATATATATATATATACATATACATATATATATTCATATAAATATATGTATATATATAAATATATATATATATATATATATATAATTATATATATAAATATATATATATATATATATATATACATATATATATATATATGTATATATATAAATATATATATATATATATATATACATATATATACATATATATATTTATATATATATATATATATATATGTATATATATATATATATATATATATTTATAGGTATATATATATATATATATACATATATATATTTATTTATACATATATATACATATATATATATATATATATATAATTATATATATAAATATATATATATATATATATATACATATATATATATATGTATATATATAAATATATATATATATATATATATACATATATATACATATATATATTTATATATATATATATATATATATATGTATATATATATATATATATATATATTTATAGGTATATATATATATATATATATATACATATATATATTTATTTATACATATATATACATATATATATATATATATATATCTATCTATATATATATATATATATATATACATATATATATATATATATATATATACATATATATATATATATATATATATAAATATATATATATACATATATATATATATATAAATATATATATACATATACTGTATATATATACATATATATAAATATATATATATATATATATATATATATTTATATATATGCATATATATACATATATATATATATATATATATATTTATATATATGTATATATATATATATATATATACATATATATAAGTATATATATATACATATATATATATATATATATATACATATATATAAATATATATATATATAGGATTACAGGTGAAGATCATATATATGGTGTGCAGCAGGGTCCAAAACACATCAGTTAAAAGGCCATAATTTATTTAGGAAACGTTTCGAACATTGCAATGTTCATTATCAATCTGTAAAAGATATAAATATAAAATTCTTAAAATTTATACAATAATTTAAAACAAAATAGTAAAAGAATATTAAAACATTATTGATTTTAAAACAGAAAATCGTGAAAAACTAAAACATTGAAACATAAGAGAACCAGTGCTCACCAAGCCATCCATAGGAAAAGGCGAAGAACGAATGAGTAAGAATTGTTACCCATCTATGACTTCAGTTATGCTAAGAAAAGAGGAGAAGCGGAGGCGTTAGAGTTTAAAGAAGGAACGAGGCGTTTAATGTATAACGATTCAAGGGTAGTTAAAAATTCGCTATGTTTTGTCCCACCAATAATTGAAAAATGTTTTTTGTTTACTTGGGTTTTGCAAATAGCGGCATGATTCCTAATATTAGAAAATTCTGGGTTACCAAGTCTCTGACCAGTTCTGAAGCTGTATCCCATATGGCTACAGTATCTCACCTGCAACAACCTTCGGCAAGATCCAACATAGATACCGGGACATCCCGGGCACTTGAATTTATAAATGATGTTGGACCTCATGAAGGTCTGCAGTTTGTCTTTGTAGCCAAAAAATACATTAATTTTGAGTGGATTGATTGGGATTAGTTGGATGTTAAGGCAGCCGAACTCTTTTTCTATTATTTGTTTAAGTTTGATGGAAAACTTGTTGTCAGATTGGTAAGGAATTGTAGCGAAAATATTTTTCTTTTGTACATTATACGATGGTACTAGAGTGGAGAAATGTCGTGAGAGGAGCTTGTTAATAACCTTGTAAACCATATTTTCAGGGTAAGAGTTTTGCTTGAAAAAATTAACCAAAAATAAAATCTCCTTATGAAAGAGTGACCAACTCGAGGAATAACGTAGAGCCCTATAAACAAGTGTGTATATAGCATTCAGTTTAAAATTTAAAAAACAAGAACTATAAAAATTGTTGGCAAGTCCAGTGTATGTCTTTTTCCGATACACAGATGTTATAAATTCACCATTGTCTCTGCTTACGTTAATGTCTAAAAAAGGTAGCGAGTTGTTGTTTTCTTTTTCCATAGTGAATTTCATATTTTGGTGTTGAGTATTTATATGGCTTAAAAACATTTCACTATGCCATGGTTGTTTAAATAACACAAAAGTGTCATCAACATATCTTCTATAATACACTGGCTTACAAGAGTCTGGACAACTATTTAAAAAATTCTCTTCAAAAGATGACATAAAAATATTTGCAAACAAAGGCCCTAAAGGGGAACCCATGGCAACTCCATCGACCTGCGAATAGAGTTGGCCATTAAAAACAAACATGGAGTCTTGCACAGCAAGCTCAAGAAAAGTCTTAAAGTAATGTCTGTTAAAACCATGAAAAATAATTTGATCGTCATAAAAAATCTTATCTAAAATAATATTAATGGTTTCATTGAGTGGAACATTTGTAAAAAGAGATTCTACATCGAAACTTGTCATATGTAGATCACCATCTTGTAAAATTATTTGTTGCTGAAACTCATAGCCATTTTTTAGTGAGAACTGGTTGCTTGAGAAATTACCAAGTAAAGAGACAAGGTGTTTTGATATTTTATAAGCCGGGTTGTTATAGGCTGCCATAATAGGTCTGATAGGAACTCCTTCCTTATGTATCTTTGGTAGTCCATATAGAATGCTAAAAGAGGAACCAGTCACAAACAGTTGTTGATACGTTGTTTCATTTAAGATACCTTCATTTTTTAGTTTCCTCAGTTTCCTCAAAAATCTGTTAACAGATTTTTGAGGAAACTAAAAAAATGAAGGTATCTTAAATGAAACAACGTATCAACAACTGTTTGTGACTGGTTCCTCTTTTAGCATTCTATATGGACTACCAAAGATACATAAGGAAGGAGTTCCTATCAGACCTATTATGGCAGCCTATAACAACCCGGCTTATAAAATATCAAAACACCTTGTCTCTTTACTTGGTAATTTCTCAAGCAACCAGTTCTCACTAAAAAATGGCTATGAGTTTCAGCAACAAATAATTTTACAAGATGGTGATCTACATATGACAAGTTTCGATGTAGAATCTCTTTTTACAAATGTTCCACTCAATGAAACCATTAATATTATTTTAGATAAGATTTTTTATGACGATCAAATTATTTTTCATGGTTTTAACAGACATTACTTTAAGACTTTTCTTGAGCTTGCTGTGCAAGACTCCATGTTTGTTTTTAATGGCCAACTCTATTCGCAGGTCGATGGAGTTGCCATGGGTTCCCCTTTAGGGCCTTTGTTTGCAAATATTTTTATGTCATCTTTTGAAGAGAATTTTTTAAATAGTTGTCCAGACTCTTGTAAGCCAGTGTATTATAGAAGATATGTTGATGACACTTTTGTGTTATTTAAACAACCATGGCATAGTGAAATGTTTTTAAGCCATATAAATACTCAACACCAAAATATGAAATTCACTATGGAAAAAGAAAACAACAACTCGCTACCTTTTTTAGACATTAACGTAAGCAGAGACAATGGTGAATTTATAACATCTGTGTATCGGAAAAAGACATACACTGGACTTGCCAACAATTTTTATAGTTCTTGTTTTTTAAATTTTAAACTGAATGCTATATACACACTTGTTTATAGGGCTCTACGTTATTCCTCGAGTTGGTCACTCTTTCATAAGGAGATTTTATTTTTGGTTAATTTTTTCAAGCAAAACTCTTACCCTGAAAATATGGTTTACAAGGTTATTAACAAGCTCCTCTCACGACATTTCTCCACTCTAGTACCATCGTATAATGTACAAAAGAAAAATATTTTCGCTACAATTCCTTACCAATCTGACAACAAGTTTTCCATCAAACTTAAACAAATAATAGAAAAAGAGTTCGGCTGCCTTAACATCCAACTAATCCCAATCAATCCACTCAAAATTAATGTATTTTTTGGCTACAAAGACAAACTGCAGACCTTCATGAGGTCCAACATCATTTATAAATTCAAGTGCCCGGGATGTCCCGGTATCTATGTTGGATCTTGCCGAAGGTTGTTGCAGGTGAGATACTGTAGCCATATGGGATACAGCTTCAGAACTGGTCAGAGACTTGGTAACCCAGAATTTTCTAATATTAGGAATCATGCCGCTATTTGCAAAACCCAAGTAAACAAAAAACATTTTTCAATTATTGGTGGGACAAAACATAGCGAATTTTTAACTACCCTTGAATCGTTATACATTAAACGCCTCGTTCCTTCTTTAAACTCTAACGCCTCCGCTTCTCCTCTTTTCTTAGCATAACTGAAGTCATAGATGGGTAACAATTCTTACTCATTCGTTCTTCGCCTTTTCCTATGGATGGCTTGGTGAGCACTGGTTCTCTTATGTTTCAATGTTTTAGTTTTTCACGATTTTCTGTTTTAAAATCAATAATGTTTTAATATTCTTTTACTATTTTGTTTTAAATTATTGTATAAATTTTAAGAATTTTATATTTATATCTTTTACAGATTGATAATGAACATTGCAATGTTCGAAACGTTTCCTAAATAAATTATGGCCTTTTAACTGATGTGTTTTGGACCCTGCTGCACACCATATATATATATATATATATATATATATATTATATATATATATATATATATATAATTTATATATATATGTATATATATATATATATATATATATATTTATATATGTATATATATATATATATATATATATATGTATTTATATATGTATGTATATGTATATATATATATATATATATATGTATATATATATATATATACATACATATATATATATATAAATATGTATATATATACATACATATATATATATATATATATATATATGTATATATATATATATATATATATACATATATATATTTATATATATATAAATATATATATATATATATATACATATATATATGTATATATATATGTATATATATATATATATATATATATATAACGGATTTTGAGCGAAGCAAAAAATCTATTTTTGGGTGAGGTAGCCATGTCGTCCTGATGGAAGTTCCTATTAGGTAGCTTTCTAGGGTTATTTGACTACAGTGATATGCCCAGAGAATTTTACCTTAAGGTATCCAGAATTCTAACTCTTAGAGCGAATATCCTTAAATAATCTCACAGGGATATCGCATAATATCAGAGGACGTATTCTTGACACGTCACATAGCTACCTTCACCCCGAACAGTATTAACGCTTCAAGGGGTTATAGTGACAAGAATCTGAAACGAGAATGAAAAGAGAGCCGCTCATAAGGTATCTCTCTTATCCCGTTTCCAGTTTGTATCTGATGAAGGCGGTAGTGCCCTCTTTATTCCTTGTAGCGATATACGAGGTTTACAGATACTGTATTATAGGGAGGGGTCAATAAGCCCTTTTACAATAAAAGGAGGGCGTGTCCATCAGGACGACATGGGTACCTCACCCTAAAATAGATTTTTCGCTTCGCTCATAATCCGTTTTTTGGGCTCAGGGCCATGTCGTCCTGATGGAAGTTTACCAGAGCATCACTGTATCTGTGGATTCTCAATCAGTGCTGTACTCTCAAGAAAGTATTTTCCTGGTCTGTCTAGACCTAGACACCTATGATGTTACTGTCATACATCATTTCATCTAAGCATGAACTATGTTAGTGCTTCCCGCCCCCCTACAGGGAAAAGTCGTACTAGACTTTGGAAAAAGTCTCGAGGCGTACATAACAATTATGGATGACAAAATGACAAGCTTGTATAGTGGTCTCGCCCTATACAATATAAAGCAAAGTTTGTATAAGAGTCACCAATGTCAGTATGAATTTTTGACACCTTCCCCAATGTGACTACTCTTATAAACTATTGGATAATGGTTGTATCCGCCTAGGAACAAATTTTTGCCTCTTTGCCACTATCCACGTCAACCCCTCCAAGGAAGGGTTAGAGTGAGTGGACTTTTGCTTGAATCAGAGAACAGTCTTAAAAGACAAAAGATAAAAACATCCATATTTTAATCTTAATGCTCAGTACATTTTTAATAAAATGAGTGTGGGCGAATAAGACGCAGGGTTCACTATGAACTAGTTTATTAAAATTCAATAAACGTACATATCACATTAATATTTATAGAATTTATAAAACGTGGATGATATGCATCAAAGCATAAAGAAAAACAGTCAACAGAAATTATTGTTTCGTCTACTAGGAAACAGATTTGCCACTTCAATTGAATTATTAATAATAATGATATAGTCTGTATAGTGTATACTGTTAATTTACACTAGCGTAAAAAACTCTTGGCACAAGTGTCCGCATTATGATATAGTTCACCGACGAGAATGGAACAGTTCGTAAGAACACTTTCGTGGCCTATCGCTCAGTGTGTAGTAACATATAGTGACTACACACGCACCTTCTCAATTAATCGTCCCCAAATTAATTACACTGTTCCTCGCAGATGTAAAACAAAAGGTTAAAGAATTCTACCTGCTGCCACCACAAAATTCTTAAGTTGCTTCACTAGCTTCGTATAGTGCGTAAAGAACACCTTGGGTGACTACCAGCCGGTGTACAAACAAGGATGTTCAAAGTCCATATAATTAAGGAAATTTTATAGAAGAGGCAACTTTCCTCGGATCATGACTAACGGGTGTACTGTCTGGATCCGTTCTGCGAATAACACAGGTGATTTTCGCCCTTAGTTATAGAAAACTTTGAACCCAGGGTTTCTCTTCTGAACAGCTGTGCTCCCATAAGGTCTGAAGTTCTATGAAGATAGACCTTAGGCACTCCACTGGACATAGAGATGCATCTTCCTTCAGAGGGCAGATTCTCTATGGACCCCACCTGTTGGTGGGGTAGCTTGTTCTTGGCAAGAAACGTTGGGTCTGGAAATAGATTCAGTTCTCTCTCCAAGAACTGGACGTGGCCTTCCTCTCTAGAGAGAGCCACTATTTCACTAACTCTGGCCCCAAGAGCGAGTACAAGCAGAAATATGACTTAAAATTCAAGGCCCTCCAAGCGCATTCCTCATTGTTCATTATTTATACACAATGAAGAATCTTATCTACTGACCATGCAAAGGGTCCTGGAGGCGCTGAAGGGCTAAGTCTAGCATGGTCCTTTGTAGTTCATTAAGAACGTCGTTAGAAAGGTCGACCTGTAAGGCGTATGGTATCTGTCTTGTCAAGGCAGACTTGAACAAAAGAATTGTGTTGGCTGCTAATCCTTGCCCATGAAGGTGAATGAAGAATGAGAAATAGGAATCTGTCTAGATTTCTTCTGGTTTCTTCGCCTTGACAAGGGATATCTGCTTCCTCCCTGAAGCCTCATAATGTCTTCTGGTCTGAACTGACTTTTAACACCGAATCTTTTTCTCATCGTTAAGGAGAGAAAATCCTGAGATGTAGGTTCCGTATTTTCTGTGATGAAGTGAAGACAGTCGACTTCTGTTCTCGCTGAGACAGGGAGGGATCCGGTAGCGGTACAAATTTTAGTCGTAGTTCCAATGCCAGAGTGAACCACATGCTATTTGGCCACTTGTGGGCCACTATTGCTGCTTTCCCTTGAAGGATCTCAGCTTATCGAGGACCTTCAAAAGGAGGTTGTGGGGAGGGAACAGATAAATACTGGACAATCTGTTCCAGTCCAGGGACATAGCGTCCACTACCTCCGCTAGCGGATCCTCGTATGGGGACACATAACGATCTTTTTCTTGTTGTCTTTCGTCGGTAAAGAGGTCTATCTGCAGCTCTGGGACTTGATTTGAGATGAAGGAGAACGATCCTGCATCAAGGGACCATTCTGACTCTATAGGGGTAAACCTGGATAGAGCGTCCGCTGTCACATTGCGGAACCCTTGAATGTGAACTGCTGACTGGTGCCATTTCTTCCTTTCCGCCAAACGGAATATGGCCAACATCACTTGGTTGATTTGAGGTGACCTCGACCCTTGTCGATTCAGGCATCTCACTACCCCCTTGCTGTCTAGAACCAGTCTTATGTGGGTCGAGTGGCCAGGAGAAACTTTCTTTAGTGTCAGAAGTACTGCCATGGCTTCTAGAAAGTTGATGTGAAATGACTTGAAAAGATTGGACCAAGCTCCTTGGACTCTGATCTGATGAGAGTGACCTCCCCAGCCTTCCTTTGAAGCGTCTGTGTGGATAGTTACTGACGGGGGAGGAGGTTGAAGAAGTATTGATTTCTTCAATTGCTTGGCATTGGACCACGGCTTGAGAAGCATCCGCAGTCGAGTTGGTAGTGGTCTTATTAGATATCTTTGCGCGTTTGATGCGTATTTTCTCCAGACTCCTGTTGCATCCTTAAGCTGTGCTCTTAGCACTGGATCTGTTATCGAAGCAAACTGCAGAGAGCCCAGCACTCTCTCCTGTTCGTGTCTTGATATCCGTTTGGATTTCAATAGTCTCTTGACAGATCCTGCTATTTCTTTCCTCTTCTTACTAGGAATGGAAAGTCGATGTGACTCCAAATTCGAGTGGATGCCCAACCACTGAAATATTTGAGCTGGTGAAAGTTGAGACTTTTTGATGTTGATCTTGAATCCCAGATGTTCCAGGAATTTGGATCACTATCTTAGAAGCTTGCATGCATTCTGTCCTGGATGCTGCCCACAGCAGCTAGTCGTCCAAGTAGGCTACTACTTGGACCCCCTTTAGGCGTAATTGATGGACGGCTGCGTTCACGAGCTAACTTGAAGCCTAGGTCGGAGGAGAGGTGACGACTAATTGGAACGTGCCAATAAACGTCAGAAAAATCTATAGAGACAGCATATGCCCTTCTGGGCAGTAGGGTCCTTATGTGCTGGAGCGTGAACTTGTTGAGTGGCGACAAGCCTAGAATGACTCTGAGTTTTTCGAAGTCCTTCTTTGGAACACAAAACCGCCTTCCTTGAAATTTGATGGACTTAACATTCCGGATTACTCTTTTGTCTAAGAGTTCTCGGACATATTCTTCCAGAACAGGGGATGAGTGTTGGAATAATTGAGGAAATTGAGGTGGAGGACTGCTCCAGCTCCAACCTAGTCCATTTTTAATTAGGCTGTAGGCCCAGGGATAGAAGGTCCAGCGATCCCTAAATAGCTGTAGTCTCCCTCCTACTGGAAGTATCTTACTTCTGAGACCTTGCCTCTTTGACCGCGTCGTCCCCTGTATCCCCTTCCTCTTGAAGGGCGTCTAGAAGAACCTCTGGCTGTTCCCCTAGCTCTCGAACGAAAGGAATAAGACTGCCTTTCGAAGGCTGCATTAAAAACTGGCGACTGTGTCGCCACTAGTTGAGGTACCAGCTGGAACGTTGTTGGAGGTTGTGCCACTAATTGAGGCACCACGGTCACAGGAAGTTGTTGTTGACGTTGCTGTCAGTAGGGTTTAGCCGGCCAAGAGGATGGCCTAGGCCTTTTAGTCTTCCTCTTGGGTTGGGGACCCTCATCCGGAGAAGACTTTCTCTTAAGATCTAAGCCCCACTTTTTGAGAAGGTTCCTATTCTCTGTGGCGGCTTTGTCTACTACCTCTTTAACCACTTCATTGGGAAAGAAGACTTTACCCCAAAAACGAGAGGACGTCAGTTTCCTCGGTTCGTGCCTCACCGCAGCCGAGGCGAACACGAACTCTCTACAGGCTCTCCTAGCTTTAATAAAGTTATAGCGATCCTTCGTAACTGTGGCCAGATGGGTTTTGGCCACAACCATGAAAATGTCCTAGTTCTTGGGGTCACTTGCCATCATTTTTAGTGTCGTTTGCAATGACATCGGTGCCGCAAGTCTTTCTTTTGTCTCTTGCTCTCCACGCAAGAGAACCTCCGACAGTTTTGGAAGTGCCTCATCGAACTGGCGTTCAGCAATATCAGCTTCCAGCTTCCCGACTGAGAAGGTAAGGTGTACGTCCTTCCAGTCTTCTTGGTCCAAGGGTAAGGTCAGAGATAACAGCTTGCACTCCTCCAAGGAGGGGCATGGTTTCCCTGCCTCCAGCGCCTTTAAGGCTGCCTTATATCTCTTTTCCAGGAAGGGAAAGGCTCTGGTAGGAGAGGCCACAAAGGAGGGAAGCTTCTTACTCAAGACGGGCACCTTTGAGTTAGTGAAGCTCCTCTCTTTCATCGAGCTTGCTAGCAACATCTGGGCTTTACTATGGTCAAAAACTATGACCTCCTCCTGCTCAATCTCCTCCTTTGAGGCTGGCTCCTTCCTAAGACGGACATTGCAGTCCGGATAAGAATCTTTGTTGGGCCAAAATTTCATTTCTTCCAGGGGAATTGCTCCCAACTTTTCTGAGATCACGATCTTCCCGGTTGTCATTGGCATGTGTTCGGCATACCTCCAAGGATTGGTATCCGAGCACAAAGGAAGATCCTTCACGCTGAACCGCTTCTAGGGCCCACGGGATGCTGCAAGTCTACGTACCTCCAGTTTCATTGCAGCTTCCTTCTAATCATTCTTCCCTTGAATTTGTTGGATCATCTCAACAATGGAAGAAAGAGTCCTTCCCAGTTCATCTGGGATAGCACACGATGTAGAAGGAACAGGTTCTGGGTCCGGAACCGACGTAACCGACACTTCGTCCGTCGATTTCTTCCTCTTCTACTTGAGGAGCCTGGAACAGCTCCTCCTCCTGACCTTCTCCTAGAAGGTCCTTCTCAGTAGAATCCGACACCTCCGACATCCTATCGTCCAATTGGATGTCTTCAAGGGAGGCCGAGACTTCAGAATCTACCGGATTCTGGGCAGTTGGTATCTCCATCTGAGGCTGGGAGATGATTGCATCAGCCAATGCTTTAGGGAAAAGGTAGGCCCTCATCTACTCATTTGGAAGGTAGGGGTCTGAGGTGTTTTTCTGAAATCCCTCACCCGGGATCGTAACAATACCCTGGCTGCATCCCTTGACTCCGTCGTCTTAGGGTCGTCAAAAGCCTTGGTAATCAGGTTAGAACAAACTGTACAAACCTGGGGGTCTCAATAGCAGAGATCACCTCTGGAGGCTGCGCATGGTGCGTGCTTCCTGCAAAGTTGATGTCCACAGAAGTTCTTACTGAGGACAGTACAGAACACACTCCCGCACTTCGGATGGTCCTCCTGTAAAGAGAAGAAAAATCCATGAGTATCAAGTGAAGGCTTTCACTTATATTGAGACATTTAGCTTATATAGAAAAGCTATAAAAGAAAGAAGGAAAGACACATACTTGTATTTCCTGTGCAGTCAATTGCTGATACCTCCCGAAATATTAAAACTAAGGTTAATTCTATTCTAGAATACCTTATGTAATTTCCTAAACGGAAATTTAAGGTGTAGTTCACACCTTGAGATAAAGTGTTAATATACGGGATAGAAAGAATACAGAAAGAACTTACTTTCTGTATATTGTACGGTCTCAACAAAAGGCTGTACAAGATAACATTAAGTATGATGAATAACTTTAGTGTTATCAAAAGTTCTGTACAGCAGTTTTTGCTAATGCAGTGTGTACTACACTACAAATATAGCAACTACTGGTCATCGCATGCTGTTGTGCCGACTAGCATGCGCCGGTACGTGC
Source organism: Palaemon carinicauda (assembly GCF_036898095.1). Classification (NCBI taxonomy): domain Eukaryota; kingdom Metazoa; phylum Arthropoda; class Malacostraca; order Decapoda; family Palaemonidae; genus Palaemon; species Palaemon carinicauda. The sequence goes on from NC_090741.1 coordinate 114,146,416, forward strand.
CGGCGTGTGCCTGCACGTGCCGGCCGGCATCTACCCCTGTATAGATCAAAGATATACTATCTTTAACTAATAGGCGGCAGCCCACTGAGCCGCGACTGTTGGCTGGTCGGCAATCATTGCCAGCCAACAACTGAAAACACTAAAACCCGGCTGCCGGCCGCTAATCGTAGTGGCCAGCAGATTTGGGCTGTGTTTCTACTGCCGGCAGGCATAGGTAATAATACCCATGCCCGCGTACAGTAGCCAAGAACCAGAGAACCTCCACCTGCCCGGCTGTCGGCTGTTAAGCCGGCAGCTGGGTTAGGGGTGCAACACAATAGTCAGAGAAACAGTATGGATGTAAGGTTATAAGGTGGCATTGCCATACGACCTTCCATCTAGAAAGAGTGAACTTATGGAAGGGGAGAATGTAGCATTTAGGCTTCCAAAGAGTCCATAGCCTGCCGAGCTCTACCGGCAGACATGGAAGGGAGACCAAGAGAGGTCTGGGGTTCACTCAGCAAAGAACAAAGGGTCTCTGCCGGCCGACACGTAATGCCAGCCAGCAGAGAGCTGAGCCGGTCCTCCATCCTAACCTATACTAGGTACGGAAGTAGGACTGCGGCCAAAATAAAAAATAAAAGAAAGAGAGGTGGGGAAGGGATAAGGGTCTTATAGACTTTGTTCTAGCAAGAGACACACTCAGCAGTTAGGGAAACTCAACCTAACCTATAGTTGTCTATTAGGGAGGAAGACTTGCAATACTTGCTATCCTCCTCCCAACCAAAACAAAGTTAGGTGAAGTTATTTCACCGGGCAACAGAGAAAACTCATTCTCCAGCCCGAGAAAAACAACACAGGACAGTCTGCTAGGCCACTAGAGGAAGGAATCATCTCTTACAGAATCCTTCCAACATGGACTAGGGAAGCAAAGCTTCCTGTGTCCACCCCTAACCTAGCAAAGGAGATTTATTCCCTATGCTAGGAAGAAGCAGACCACAGACTAGAAACTCTGATGTTCTGCCTTAACCCAAAAAACCAGTCCCTCTGGTTATCAGGTCCGGACAGACATATCCTAGAATAGTTATACCTGAATTAATATACAGATAGAACCAATAGGATTAAGCTGAAGGCTTACAGGGGGAGAGAGGGATTGAACTTAGCCTCCGGAGGAGAAAAGAACAATCTGGGATGTGCGAAAGTATACTACTTTACCTAGATTACTAGACTAGGGAAGGTGAGAATCGATTACGTAACCGAAACTCTCTCGTATACAATCTTGGAAAAAAAAATCAACAATGTATTACATGTATAAAATATTTGCCTATAGCTTCAATAAAATAACACTCGGAAAAACTTATATCATGCATGAAAGTACAAGGGCCAGACGCCTAGGCTACGAAGCCTCGCGAAGGGCAAGATCGGTACCTCGACCCTGTCGAAATCGCCGAACTAAAAACTGACGGTATAATAGAAGCATTCCTAGAGGAGCTAAATAGCTAGATTACTAAAGCATAACAAACCGGGAACGTCGCTCTAACTAACTAAATGACCCATAAATAGCGAGCGATAGCATCCAGGATGCCTCCGGTAGGCAACAGCTCTTGTTTACGTTAAAATCACTTTTGATTTAATTCAAAACGACAAGAGCTTACATTGATACATAGTAAAGATAATACTCAACTTTCCAGAGTCAAAAGAGGCCGGAGAAGTCATCAAAATGTGGAATAAAATCCAAAATAACGAGAGAACACAAGGGAAAACACTGAGTAGTAGAGCTACACGAAAAGGAATAAAGAGGGCGCTACCTCCTTCATCAGATACACACTGGAAACGGGATAGGAGAGATGCCATATGAGCGGCTCTCTTTTCATTCTCGTTTCATATTCTTGTCACTATAACCCCTCGAAGCGTTAATACTGTTCGGGGTGAAGATAGCTATGTGACGTGTCAAGAATACGTCCTCTGATATTATGCGATATCCCTGTGAGATTATTTAGGGATATTCGCTCCCAGGAGTTAGAATTATGGATACCTTAAGGTAAAATTTTCTGGGAATATCACTGTAGTCAAACATACCCTAGAAAGCTACCTAATAGGAACTTCCATCAGGGCGACATGGCCTGAGCCCAAAAATACATATGTAAGCTCTGTTTTTGCCTATTTTCAGGTCTATTCCTGTTACGGGCATGCCCTGGCGATCATTTTTTGTTCGTTTGTGACGATTTTAGCTAAGATATCAGTGAGGAGGAGTTAATTCCTTCATGAGTATTACAGATATTCAAAACATTTTCAAGTTGCTTAATGAGTATTATGTTAACTTAGTGGATACCAATTTTTTTATTGACATATATATATATATATATATATATATATATATATATATATATATATATATATATATATATATATATATATATATATATAATATATATATATATATATATATATATATATATATGTATATTTATATACATATATACATATATATACATATATATATATATATATATATATATATATATATATATATATATATATATATATATATATATATATATATATACTGTATATATATGTATATGTATATATACATATATATATGTATATATACATATATATATATATATATATATATATATATATATATATATATATATATATATATATATATATATATATGTGTGTGTGTGTGTGTGTGCGTGTGTATGTGTGTGTGTGTGTAAAAATCACAAGTAAACGTGATGCTCAGATGCAGAAGAACCCTAAGGAAAATGAAAATATGATATATGAAATTAAGTCCTGACTAGTTTCATGATACTTCTTCAGAGGACTGATTTATTGAGAGAGGTTTCTTTACATTCCATAGGTACAGTAAACGTACGAATATGCAGATAGAGACTTATAGAACAATGACGCTCCCATACCAGCTACCTGAGCTGTTGTCAGGTGTTTTCTGGGCGGAGATCAAACCTCATTAGACACCTGCCAAAAAGGGTCATTTCTGGTGACCGGTAAAATCTTGGTTTGACTTTCAATACAATTTCTTTATCTTAAAAAAGGTAGTTTTATCCGTATAGATACATAATCAAAGTTATATGTATATATAAAACACATCTATATAAATATATAAATATATATATAGACATATGCATAAGTATACACAGACAAGCATTCATATACACACATGCATAATATATACATAGATATACACATACGTGTAAACATACAGGTATACATGTACAGACATTCATAGACTTACATATACATGTTTTTACACATGATTAACATGTTTATATAGTTATGCACATATAACCATATTACCATAAACATACAGTTACGTACTGTATATATCAGTACTTATATCTAACATAACCATATATAGTGCCAACGTAGTTATGTATAATATATAAAATAATTGTACCCATCAGTGAATGGTAGCTTAGGTCTAAATATTAATTTTACAATAACGTTTATTATTCACAGTACATTCAGTTCTACATTAAGTGGTGAAAGTTTTTTTATATAGCTTACAAATCTCTTTACATATAAAGGAATCGAGTTTATACATTCCATGTCCAATATTCAAGTTGTTTTCAAAGGGTTATTTTATGAAACTGGACTCTATGGTGTTTCTTCCCAATAAGTTATTTGAATGAACCAATTTTTTTGCACCTGACCAATTAATAGAATGATTTTTATTTTTAACGTTGGCAAAGAGTGCATTATTATCTTGAGCATATCTGACACTTTTCTTATGTTGTTCAATTCTCTTTTCTAGGGCTTTACCAGTTTGACCGATATAGAATTTTTCACAAGAATTGCATGGAATACAAATATACACATCCCTTAGTAATGTCAGGAGAATTCTTTATTAAGGCTGTTTTTATTGTATTGTTACTCTTAAATGCTACAGTTACATTAAAAATTTTCTGCAGTTGGGGAAAAAAGCTGATAAATCTGGAACGCTGGTAATCTTAGATAAAAATTATTACATAGAAAAAATAGAACACCTCTTGAGTGATGAAAACACATACATGGAATTAAGAAAAAATCCAATTGAGTCTGTGAATAGTAATTACAACAACAAAGTGAGAGTTACTAAAAGTTAATGAAAATCTGGTAAAAAAAAAGGCTTGTGTAATAAAATAAAACTTGAACCTGGAAAACATCTTAACATCAAAACCAGAACAAAAACTGTTGTTCTTTTGTTAACTCTTCAACTCAGGAAAACGAGTCTATGAAGATAAACAATCAGAGGAAAGAGCTTCTCCTTTTACCAATTTCTAATCCTCGAGTACAATAGTTTATTTTACTAGCTACTCAGAGAGAGAAAGAGAGAGAGAGAGAGAGAGAGGAGAGAGAGAGAGAGAGAGAGAGAGAGAGAGAGAGAGAGAGAGAGATAAAAGTTTTGAGTAGAAACTGGAGAAAAATACACCGAACGTATGATTTTATCATTACGTTCTTATCATTGGGGCTTTAAATGTTTAATAAATTAAGTGACAAATAATCTGAACTCAATTGTAATTCTTTTCATCTTATATACAATTTTAAGGAGAAACTATTCACATAATAATCATTGTCGTCTTTGTCATTGAATTACCCGTTGATTCTTGTTCTCTCAACATTGATATTTGGCTTGCCCAAACTAAGCTTGCTATACCTTATGTATTCTCCCGCATCTTTACTATAATTACTAAATAAAGATAAATATTCATTAGTAAGAGTCAGACAAAGAGAGAGAGGAGAGAGAGAGAGAGAGAGAGAGAGAGAGAGAGAGAGAGAGAGGAGAGAGAGAGAGAGAGAGGAGAGAGAGAGGAGAGAAGAATATGAATGTCTGAGTGAAACTTGACAAAAGTAAACCTAAAACGTTTGATTCTCATATGACAATAAAAAGTCTTAAAGACTTAGAAAAGGATAAATGACAAATGATCGGAGATTAGATTAAAAACTATTCACCTACTAAGTAGAATAATATGTGTAATTTTATTACAGACTGTTCCTGATGCTTTCAGAAACGGTATTAATATTCACAAAAGCGACCTTTCTGTACTCAAAACCCATCTTTCTCATCTTGTGATCAAAGAGGCTGGAAATAAAAAGACTTCTCTCCCAAAACTACAGCAGAAAACTTCTTGGGAGGAAAGAAATATTATGTAAATGACTCCTCTATATTATGTCCGAAAAAAAGAAAAGAAAAACAAGAAACAAGGAAGATTCATAATGGCAACGGTGACCCACAGAAAAACATCCTTAATTAGAACGGAATATTATGGGGATAGCATCTAAGAGTTCCGAAGTTCAGGAGAAAAATTTGAAAAGAAAAGTTGTGAGATCTTTCTTTATATGGATAGCAATGAACATAAGATTATTATTAATATTATTATTATTGTTATTATTATTATTATTATTATTATTATTATTATTATTATTATTATTATTATTACATACAACTCTAAAAAGGGTAAAGACACCGCAGTGAATATAAAGCATTACCAATTTTCAC
>NC_090741.1:114159580-114162080 GCF_036898095.1 Palaemon carinicauda
AAGAAAATCTGTCATGAAGTAAAATGATAGTTTCAAATTTTCTTTTAGTCAACTATAAAAACTTAAAAAATTTGAAATAGATTAGGCTTAACAGTTTTGTATGGCACCCAATCCTGTATAATGCATCCGTCTTCGCATGATAACGTCATGACGCATATAATTCATGAATATAAAACTGAAATGCACAAACAGGAAACATTGGCTATCTGCATCATTTATATATGTATATATATATATATATATATATATGTATATATATATACACACTCACATAATGTGTATATATATATATTTATATTATATATATATATATATGTGTGTGTGTGTGTGTGTGTGTGTGTGTGTATGTGTGTGTGCGTGTGTATGTAACAAAATTCCTTGATCTATAAACCTTAGCTATCATCATCCTGCGGGAAGTAGAGCAAAGTCTCTCATAGAGAGAGAGAGAGAGAGAGAGAGAGAGAGAGAGAGAGAGAGAGAGAGAGAAAAAAATGTCTTCATATGGAAGACAAATTCTAACAATTCTATTCCTAGATGAACCACCAAAAGACTTTTGAATTACTGAGCATTATCAAGCTAATAATAATTCCCCTAATGAAGAAAATATTTACTTATCTGAAACTACGAAACGTTAACCTGATTCATAGCAATCGCATAGAAGCCAGAATCTCAGTAAAGCCAACTCTTTCATATAAGGAAGTAAAAACACAACTCAGATACTATGCAATAGGAGGCTACGTTAACAACAGTTGTTTACGAAAAAGAGCATTAAATATTTGAAGGTAAGCATATGGAAAATACAAATGCATTGGAGGAGGACGTTAAGGTCGCCCTTCTTTTTGAGGGTCTGATATTTATGTCCCTAACAAGCTTTTTGTTTACGGAAGAGGTCTTTATGTCTCTTCTTTAGTTCGGACACTTAATGTTAACATGTGAACATGGTAATATTCCATCGGACTTTGTTTCGTTTTTATGATTGAATTTGATTAAAAAATAGTAGCTAACACCAACGTTAATAGGTAAAGTGTATTATTTGTTATAAGGCAATATATTTAGCTCTAAAGGAAGCACGTATTATGCAAGCAATTATAAGTTTTTCTGTACATCATATATATATATATATATATATATATATATATGTCCGCATATTTATACACACGCATATATATATATATATATATATGCATTTATATGTGTGTGCATATTTATACACACACACACACATATATATATATATATATATATGTGTGTGTGTGTGTGTATGTGTGTGTGTGTGTCTGTCTGTCTGTCTGTGTGTGTGTGATTGTTTGTGTATGTGTGTTGTGAGGGTTGTGTCTCTTTGTCTGTATGTGTGCACGTACGCGTATGATTTCATTTGTGCTAGATCGAACATTAGATCGTGTTGATTATACTTCTCTGACCTTGGAGGGGAAATTGAGATGCAAAGGAGGTCTCAGGGAGTTGAAGGTCCCGATTTGTATGATAATATTCGCAGTTTCCCTTTCATCTTGACTCAAGGAGTTTGAGGGTGAGTACAAGAATGGTGTGATGAAAAAGACATCCTAAAGTCGCTAGATTCTACCTTTATTTTTCTGTTATTGTCTTGTTATCTTTCTGCTATTTTCTTAGTAGGAATTTTAAAACAAGGTCTTATTTCTCAGTTTGAAAACTAAAACATTTCTTTGTTTTCAATTTTCATCATCGTTTTATTCTAGTTTACTGGATTTCGAATGCAATCCTTTATGTGTAGATATCTAATCTATTTCTCATCATAAAAAACAATTCGAATTCATATAACTTTCTGTATATAACACCAGGGTTAGTAATACAATCAATTTGTTAACTTACTTTCATCCAGCCAGTTGTAAGACTCTCTCTTCATAGAGTTGTTATATAAATATCCAGATACCATTGAGATAACTCATATCTTTTCCCACGGCCACATTTGGTAGTTTGTTTCAACTTCCTAGTAAATCCTTGTTGATTCTCATGGTCCTTCACTAGTGCTATTCTGAATTCATCACAAATTCCTCAAGTTGATTAGTGGATAATTGCAGGAATATAACATAAAATGGTATTTGAATTACGAAAGGAAAACTGCAACTGACTTCAAAAGAATGAATACATAAATAGTAGTAATTAGATATAATGATTTCAATTAAAGACAATTATCCACTTTAATATATAATTTAGTTTACGTCAAATGAATCTACCATCAATCCTTCATTTGAATTTTCACTTTCATTAATAATGCATAACTAGGTCAATATATGAACGATACCTTCAAACTATTAATCTTTCGTTTGTTGTTACAACAGGAACTTATAGCCTAATAACTCTCTCTTTGACAGGAAGTAACGGGATTTCTATGAGAGAGAGAGAGAGAGAGAGAGAGAGAGAGAGAGAGAGAGAGAGTAGGCGCACAAGTGTACCCTAAAGCAAGAGAACTCTACCCCAAGACCATGAAGCAGAGACTATGACAGTATCCAAGAATAGAGAA
>NC_090741.1:114164580-114167080 GCF_036898095.1 Palaemon carinicauda
GTTAAACTTTAAAATAACACAATTTTCCATGATAGCTAACTAATGAATTTTAGCACCTAATTCTTCTAATGATAATTTATCAGTAACCAATGTGACCTTATTCGATGTAAATACCACCCATGGAAGGTAATTAATATTATATGTTACCTTAGAAATACTGTATATAGCCACTGGAAATGGTTTTATAACAAGTGCTTCAGTTTGGCTAAGGACTCGAACTGAGTCAAACATTCCCAAAAGTAAACTGTAAAAATTAGTTATCAAAAGATATATATGTTCTTTTTCATAGCCACTATATATACTTGTAAATATTTTGGATCTGTAATTTGCGTCCTTTGGTTACAACACCTGCATAAAATTTTGCAATTCACCTTTCTCGATGTTAACGCCTTGCCCCTGAACTGTAATGACAAGAGTCGATGGCCTTAATGAAAACAATCTCCCAAACGTCCGTTACCATTTTTGTAGCAGCAGGCCAAAATATAATATGGTAGTAAAACAACTGAGGGAGAAAGCCTTCATTAAATCGTTGTTGAGGGTAATGGTCGGGGCGTTGGTGTGGGTGTCGATGTACTACACCATATCCTGAAGTTGAGATGAATTATGGAAGACATCGACACCCACCTCATGACATGGCCAAGTAACAATGAAGCCACCCATTACCCAGCTCTGCTGCTCCACGTCAGTGCCCCAACCAAAAATTTTAACACGTATTGTTTGAAGATCCTAGCCTCCAATTGTTCTACTGCTACTCCAGATTGTATCCTTCTGCTAAGAAATGTGCTACCAGTTGCCAATAGTCATAAAACCTGTAAGTAGAAAATGCTCCCATTAAGTAATATCTTCTTTTTATATGATTCAGGATCTGCAATGTATATTCTAGTAGACACAGGTGCTTGTTATTTCATTCTGCTACATTCCTTTCTAACCCTGCTGATATCTACCTGGTGACTTCCAATGGATTTTCTATCCCCATCCACGGTCATGAGACGCTGACACACTTACTTGGGCACCCAAATTACCCATCGAATTCTAGCAGGGCTAGCATTATACTGCCTCTCATGAGTGCAAATTTTCTCGAACATTTTTACATCCTGGTTGCCGTATCATATTAATGCTTAGTAAGCTCCAAATCTCCCTCGTCTACATCTAATCACCTCCTCCCGAATTTGGTCTCCACATCAACAAGCTAGAGGATACACAAAACCCATTCTTCATTTATCCCGATATCTTATACCTAGAATAATGACAGATGTCCACAGTAAGTACTTAGCACAGTATTCATCACCATTTCCTGATGACAAGGCTTATAGTCTTTTCATCATTCAGGATATTTGGTTAGAGACCATTTGAAGGGGTCTTGACATGCAGATGGGAACTTATTGACATCACCACCTACCCTCCCAGTGAAAACTATTTTTAACTCTTCACCTTTTAATGAGGTATCATTTAGTGCTCATGAACCAAGAAGACAACCAAAAAAAAAAAAACGCCATTACTACCCATCTCAATACAGAGACAAAATCACTCATATATTATCCTATATAATATATTACCTACAAGTCAATAACTAATGGGTTATATATTAGGTTACCTTCAGTTCGATATATTTTTCGTATATGAAATACAGATATTCTCCCCCTCCAAGAAAGACAGCCTACTTCACCTACACACCATGCTTGACCTCCCAAAACAAAACGTCCCCATGGTTAGGAGCAACTGGTGTACCTTTGGTACCAAAGAAGTGACATTCTTTGGTCATCGCATCATTCCTACGAACGCTCACCTCTTCCTTGAGGAAGTATCAACAGTACAGATGTTTCTGATGCCTAAGACTGTCAAAGCAATATAAGAGTTCTTGGGTATGGTGAACTGTTATCACTGGTTGTTGTCAGTTATCACCGCTATTCTTTCCACCCTCTATGACCCCCAAAGGGTAAGCTGACAAAATTTAACCTGGCCATTCATTAAAAGGGGCTAGCGTTCGATCCCAAGTATGAGGTAGAAATTTATTTCTATTTGAACACGATGTTGTGTTGATATTTATCCATATTGACTCATTAGGGGTAATTTGAATGAATTACTACCAATTGTGTCACGTGGTGGCCCAGGAAATTGGGTAAAACTCCCTGGTAAGAGACTGATGTCTCGCCAGGTAAATCCTCGGACAGCTGTTAGCGTCAGGTTCCAATTTCTTTTATGGGCTCTCGTGACATAGTTGGTTTCGACCTGGCCTTTCATTAGAAGGGGCTAGCATTCGATCCCAAGTATGAGGTAGAAATTTATTTCTATTTGAACACGATGTTGTGTTGATATTTATCCATATTGACTCATTAGGGGTAATTTGAATGAATTACTACCAATTGTGTCACGTGGTGGCCCGGGAAATTGGGTAAAACTCGCTGGTAAGAAACTGATGTCTCGCCAGGTAAATCCTCGGACAGCTGTTAGCGTCAGGTTCCAATTTCTTTTATGGGCTCTCGTGACATGGTTGGTTTCG
>NC_090741.1:114179580-114182080 GCF_036898095.1 Palaemon carinicauda
TCTACATTTTGATTCAAGTTGTAGCACAAATCTTTAAAGGTAGAAACAGATCATTCCATAAAGTTCAAAAGCAGAAAAATACGAAAAATTACAGAATCAACGTTCACAGCACTATTTAGTTAACCAACTTTTTGAAGTGAATCCAGTTGATAACGATTTCCCGAAACGAGAAAACTTCTATTAAAGGCAATTCAGCTGTGGTCTGGAGGGAGAGACGTCTTTGCCAGTTCTTTCTGGATATTCAACACGGTGATGTCCATCGCCGTGTCAGCCTGGAGGATTAAAGATAGACATTTGAATTATAGAAAATGGTGAAGCAGGATACGCTGAGCCATCAGGACTTGTTTCCCACAAGGAGGCCGAGTCAGTGGTTCCGGGATTTGCAAGATTCTCTCCGTCATATGATTAGTAAGGTAGGTGATGCCATCTTCTGATATGTTGCTCTGATGTAAATATATATACTGAAAAAAGATTTACACAGGGAGACTCAATCTCTCCTAAACTATTCTCAGCATTGCTAGGATAACTTTCTAACAATTTTTTTGGGGGAAAAAGTAGGGATTAACATTATTGTCGAAAACCCTGCCAACTTCAGATTTGTAAACTACATACTTCTGTTCAATGAATCATGGGATGAGTTCCATAGATGCCATATGATTAGAAGCATAAATGTGACACTGCAAATGAATCTGAGTAAAAATTAGATAATTTTTGATGAAATTACAGAGAGACTAGAAATAAGGGTTATGGACGAACCTCTAGATAATGTTGATAAATATACGCATAACACAGATAGTGTTTCCCCAGGATATTTGACTGAAATTAAAATAAAGATAAGCTTGAGAAGGAAACCTTCTGGTAATCAAGAAGATTATGGAAAGTAAAAAGCCACTGGCTCTAAAAAGAAAAAAAAGTATATAATCATATTTATTGTCCTACCTGTATTAACTTATACATAAAAAATATGGACCCTTACTAAAGCTTTAGAACATAAATCAGTTACAACTTAAAGCTTTATATATATATATATATATATATATATATATATGTGTGTGTGTGTGTGTGTGTGTGTGTAGATATATGAGTTTGTGTGAGCGTATGTTTATATTTATTCTTTTATGTATTTTCAATCTAATTAGAATAAGAAGGTAAAGCTCATATTCTTAACTGTCACTGAGTAAGAATTTAAATTAATCAAACTGTAATCAAAGTTGATATCCATTTCATTTTAAAATGAATCCAGTCGAGTGTTCACGTTAACATTCCTTCACATATGATGAAGTGATGATTGACGTTAGCCACTGCCAATTAGCAATAAATTTTGTAAAACTTTACCGGTTTTGCGTAAAACGTTATTGTTTATTTCACTAAAAGCAATATGCGTCTATGATCTTAGATGTCAGGATGCCAGAAAACTTAAAATTAATCAATCACTCACTAAAAGCAATTGAGAGAAAAAAAAAATCTTTCAGATGAACGATAAAATGGAGTTAGACAAAAATTCAGTCATATGAAACAAATGAAATTAATACAGAAAAAAAGGATATTTTTTATGGAAAATGATAAACAAACATGAAAATTTCAATGACATTTTAAGAGATAATTTCATATGAATTGTATATGTGAAGTTTTAGGAGTTTATGATAATTCCAAGAAATTTATTGTTTTTTTAGTAGAACAGAAAGTGTCCATAATTTCTTTATTCTGTGGTTGTAATAATGTATTGATTAGGATTGAAAGAGAAAGAGATTTTATCTTTATCTATTGTTTTAATATAAAAAGTTCCTCTTAAAGTAACAAGAAATAGAACGTCTGACACTCTACTGCCATCAAGTCAGTCGTCATAGGTTGTCGATTCCTAATATTTGTTTTAATTTTTTTTTTTTTTTTCATTAGACCTGTTATACTACTGTCACGATATGACTACACAGGAATAGGTAAGACATGTGTAACACATTATGGAGATACTTTAATCCTCATTCAAGGAAGAATCCTATAAGTTCATTCAGATTATGTAATTAATTTCAATTCAATTATCTTACTTTTTTGGTTAATTGTTCAATATTCTTTAAGTTTCCTCTAAACCTTTCCCTCCTCATTGAAGGAGGTTTTATACTTTGAGAAGATAGTGTGATGATACATTTTCTTTATCTTCTTTCACGGAATATGAATTACTCCCAATAAAATCTCCTTAACCTCAATTTCCACAGACTTCCTTTCTCAAACCTTTATATCCACCGGGTAAAACCAGCAGCAGAAAGAAAAAGGAGAGAACGTCTTTAAATATTACGGACATAAAGTATGCCAGTAGGATTTAATGTGGATCAGAGAGATTACACTATGGCAAAAGTATTTTGAAACAAAAACTATCAAACAGTGGTTTTCTTATATATATATATATATATATATATATATATATATATATATATATATATATATATATATATATATATATATATATATATATATATATATTTCCTCTTTAGTGTTAGAAACGCAA
>NC_090741.1:114184580-114199580 GCF_036898095.1 Palaemon carinicauda
GGGACTCTGTGTCAAAACGTTAATTCTGTCAAAGATCACTGTGTTCGTCCGAAGGCTGCGACTAAAACTAATGATGGGGGAATGGAGACATGGCCCCTGCCCTAGTACAGTAGTACTGACTAGCGATGAGGATATTATGGAAAATCCAACACCCCGCCTCTCACCACTAGTAGGCCATCATGCCATGGTTGGTAATTCATTAGTTGGGTGAATATTGTTACGTGTGTGTCGTTGGTCAAAACTGAAGACAAAGCTGAAGTAGAGTCCGACCCGTCGGTTTATAGATGCGAATATCAGAGTTATCAACCCAACAAACTTCTCTATTAAATTCAAGTCCATTCACGGTTGGTTATGTTTAATGTTACGAAGAGTTTCCCTTTATATTTTACTGATACTTGCATGGTTTCATGCATATTCGCTAGCATAATTGATAATTCTGTATGAGTTTAAATATTTGTTTTTACACTGCTTTAATATACATACGTAATGTTGGTCATCCTGTGTTGAACGAAAATTTTATAATTGTTTCGTTTCTCTAGTTTGAAGTAATTACTATTTTTTGAAATAATTACTATTGCATTATTTTTTTCTTGTTATTCATATATATATATATATATATATATATATATATATATATATATATATATATATATATATATATATATATATATAGGATATGCGTGCATCATGTTACTTTATCTTGCTTGATAGAGCTTGCAATGTAGGAAAAAAGAAATAAGTTTTTGAGATACGCACAGTAGTTTCTATTTATTGAATTTCGAACGAAATCCTCTGAAATGTGTTGTATCAATTTTCACACCGACAGCACTGTAATTGTTTAATGACTGCCTTCCTCCTGGTACAGTGGAAGAGACTGTTTAGCTATGGTAAGCTGCTCATCTAGGAGAAGGACACTGCAAAATCAAACCATTGTTCTCTAGTCTTGGGTAGTGTTATCGCTTTTGTGGTATGGTCTTCTATTGTCTTGGGGTAGACTTCTCTTGCTTGAGGGTACACTCGGGCACACTATTCTATCTCATGTCTCTTCCTCTGGTTTTTTTATAGTTTATATATAAAAGATTTATTCTAATATTGTTACTGTTCTTGGGATATTTTATTCAATTCTTCATTACTTATTTATTTCCTTATTTCCTTTCCTCATTGGGCTATTTTCCTTGTTGGAGCTCTCGGGCTTAGAGCATTCTGCTTTTCCAGATAGGGTTGTAGCTTAGCAAGCAATAATAATAATAATAATAATAATAATAATAATAATAATAATAATAATAATAATTTGCATGATGGCGAAACATGATGATGAGGGAAGATTTTCAAGAGAGACCAATTGTTTACAAACTTAACATATATTCGGCTTGGACCCAAATTTAGTTAATCATATCAAAGCACAATTAGAAATATGAAGTAATTATTGATAATAATAATAATTCTGGGCTCAATGTAGTCAGAAGGATACAAATAGACTGGAAGCAGTACAAGCTAGGACCACCAAAATAGTTCAGAAAACCAAGGCAATTTGAATACAGACGGAGGATGAAACGTTTGAACGTATTTGATCTACAAACTTGGCGACTAAAGAGAGAGTTAAAAGAGGGCATTAAAAATTTTCAGATTAATAACAAATGTAGATTACAACAATCTATTCACGCTTAGCACAAATCTGTCCTTAGGTAACGGATAAAAACTGGAACTGGAAAGATACATCACCACTCAATGTGGCAATATATTAACATATACTTGGAATAGACTCCCAGCGGACGTAGTAAACAGTAACACAGTAAACGAGTTCAAGAATAAGAAGGACAAGATCAATAGAACTCTCTAAATGGTCTACCAAGGAGCAAATGGAGTTTTCCGCGGATGAATCAAAAAGTCTTTGACATATCAAAATCCTTGTAACTCTCTCTCTCTCTCTCTCTCTCTCTCTCTCTCTCTCTCTCTCTCTCTCTCTCTCTGTAATTTTCCCAAGATATCATCTTTCTCGACGGTATGTAAGTTTGCCCATCCTAGTCAACAGTTTGCTCTGCTGAGGAAATGTTAGGTTATGCGATATCTTTAATAGTGAACTAACAGTCGGCTAAGATCTGTGTTTCCGGGTCACTCGTCTCAGTTAATGGATAAAACAAGAATGGAAAAGTTCGTTTGAAATGTTACTTTACTTATTACTTGTTTTGCAGTTTTTGTCTCTAATTTACTTTGTTATTTATCGTAGTTTTATTTACATTTTATTGTTATTCTTTATTCTACTTTGCTATTTTATGTTTTTAGATTTTTAGCATCACATTTTTTTTCCAAATAAAGATGCAGCTTTCCTCGTAATAATAATAATAATAATAATAATAATAATAATAATAATAATAATAATAATAATAAAAATAATAATAATCGATTTTCGGTCAATAACAAAAGATAGAAAAGAGTGAAAAAAAAAGTCTGAATATTTGCCGAGCTGAATCATATCGATTACTGAGAGAACTTGATATGTGAAAGTTATTAAGATTGATTAAGTTTAGTTGCTTGCTACAAAATATCGATTATAAAGATGAGAAAACCACCTAATTTTATAATACAAATTAAATTTTAACGTCAGAACCGGGAGCTTTATTACATAAATTATCATTGACGTAAATTTTTAAAGTATAGAAGGTAAAAGAAAAGAGGTAATAATTGTTTTGATGATCAAATTAACCGATGTTTACGACGGACGTAATAGACCATATTTATGCAAATGCCTTAAATGGCAACTTAGCGTAATGGAATTTCATGCAATGGCTTCAGAACTATATTCTCTCGCAATTAGCTCCTATTTCACACATTATTGCAATTTTAAAACTATTAGAAACGAGACTCAAAACACAGCATAATTGTTTCTCATCACTTTGTCAGCTGTGCTGTGTTTTTTTTTTTTTTTTTTTTTTTTTTTGTTGGTAGTGTTATTATTTGTGGGGTCTCTCTGTTGACTGGGCTAATGCATATATTCTTCTTGGTTCGTGTATATGGAGAGAGAGAGAGAGAGAGAGAGAGAGAGAGAGAGAGAGAGAGAGAGAGAGAGAGAGATTTTAAACATAATTTTTAGACTTGGTTGTTTTCAGAATTACATGCCTGATGAGGGTGTTCCTTATACTTGTCTGTACATTTGCAAGGAAGAAGTAGGTGTTGACTATAACCAAATAAAAATCATGCATATAATTATCAACTACCAAATGAGGACTTCCGGCAAAATTGTTACCAATCCAATGCAAGATATTTTGGAAAAGTCCATCCAGACCCAAAAGTACCATTCCGTAGCTCATTTAACGGCAGGCTTCCACCTTCACACATCGACAACCTCATAGAGGAGTCAGTGGGGAGAGAGCCTGGCCCTTTTCTGGCTGACAAGAAATCTACACGTCGAGTCTGTTTCCCGTAGACTATTGGCACAATCCTGTTTTTATTGTTGTTTCATTTATTTCTCCTAATTACTTTCTTTTTATAAAGTAGGGCTTAATGAGTGAATGTCCTCAGACTAAAAATTCACAGTTATTATCCAACAATAGGATAGAAGATGGATTGAAATAACACAAGGAATAAAAATAGAATTTGAATCAAATATATTATGTTTGATATATAAAAGCAAATTTTCAAAGTCCAGACGAAAAATGCAAAAGAAAAGTAAAAAGTGTTTTTTCTACCTTTATGAGTCTCCCAGATGTAATAAATTTACTTTAAAAACTCGGATTAAGGGTAAGTGACACGATTCAATAGAAAAGAAACAAATTATGAATAATGATATTTTTCTTTATCTTTTCCCTTTTCATGAAGTATAAGACAAACACACTGTACATAACGAACAAGAAAAGAAACGAAAAGTCTCTTTCTGAGAATTCCTGTCTATTCTCTGATGATCTTAATTTCCTTATTATTTTTACTTACTTTGATAGCTGCTTTTCCGGTCACATACAGCAGGAGAACCCCATTCTCTACAGGACCTCCGCTGTCGTTTTACCTTGTTCGTTCAGATTATTTAACCGTTAACGTTTCATATCGCGTATTGTTCATTTACTGTTAAATCGTCATTGTGAAAGGACTCATGAAATAAGAAAGTCTTCAGTTTCCTCTTGAAAGCCTTATTGTCTCCAATCATTCGAATGTTTCGTGGGAGCTTATCATATAGTCTCGGGGCCGCATATTTAAAGGCGCTGGAGCCTGAAGTAGACATAAATCTAGGTTCCAACAGTTTGAAGCCATCTGTAACTATTCCCGTGTCGACACGATTTGTTGGCTGCGCAATATGTAGCAATTCTCTTAAGTATTTTGGACGCCCGGTTCTGATAACTTGGAGGGTTATTGTACATACTTTAAATTCAATTCTTGCTTTAATTGGCAGCCAGAGTAAATCGATTAGTATAGGGGTCATCCTTTCTCTAGGTGGGACACCTTTTATCAGTCCTGCGCCTCTGTTTATTACGTTTTGTAATTTCTTAAGTTGCACTTTTGGTAAATTGTAATAGATAAAGTTGCAGTAGTCAATCCTGGTAATAACACAGTTTATCATAAGTTTCTTTACAGAATTTTCTTCCAGGTACTTTTTTTTATAAACGCAATATCTCTTAGGTGATAACAAACAGTTTTTATTACGTAAATTATTTATTTGGTCACTTAGAGGCATGTTACAGTCAAGAAATACACCTAGATCTCGAACTTTACTAGATATCGGTACCGAGTCCTTATAATATGTTCATTTGAATATCACCCAAGTTTCTCACGCTGTTTCTCTTCACCACCACCATGAATTCAGTTTTGTTCTCATTTAATTTTAGTTGTTTAAATGGCATCTGCTCTCTAACACTATCAAGGATTCGGTTTAGAGTTTCAGTAATGTCATGTATATCGTTTATGGAGAAGTAAAATTGTGTATAATCTGCAAATAGTTTCAACTTCACGCCATGCCTTTGTAGTATTTTCGATAGACATATAGTATAGATGCAGAATAAGATTGAGCCAAGTACACTTCCCTGCGGTACCCCTCTGTTTAAGGGATCATATGATGAATAAGAGTTTCCAGTTTGTACACAGTAATTTCTCCCAACTAAATAGTCTTTTGGTTATTCGAAGGCTTGATCTTCAACGCCGATGGACCGTATATCATTTAGTAGCAGTTCGTGCACAACTGTATCAAAAGTAGCACTGAGATCGAGCAGTTTGAAGATACCACATTTATTTTCCTCCACCATTTCTAATATATAATTTACAACAGAGCAGATGGCTGTCTCCGTAGAATATAGTTTTCTGTAAGTAGATTGGTTGTCAGGCAAAGCTTCTATTACTTGTAAGTAGCTGACGATGTAATATCGTATTTCCCTCTTTACGACCTCATCCCATTTCCGCTCGTAAGAAAACAACGAGAGAGAACATTAGTTTCGCGACGGCTCACCTTTTCACTGTCAAAATCCATTTCTTACAACCGTCATAATTTTTATGGAAAATTATGCCACCCCCTCCCCCCCTCTCTCTCTCTCTCTCTCTCTCTCTCTCTCTTACTTCCATCCATCAGCAGTTTCTTCCTCTAGCAAAGTATTATATGAGGCCTTATCACCGGCCAGAGTTAACGCTTCTATTCTCAGGACTTCCACGTCCATATAAGTAAACAAATGTGCCGGAAGAACATAATTTCCTTTTAAAATTCCATTCATTGATTTACTTCTCTTAATTTTCAAGTTAGCCATCGTAAAACGACTCCAAATAATGTTAAACTTTTCATATTATCGAGATTTTAATGAGAAAACGATGCTATCCCCCTGTCATTCTTCACACTTTCTGCGACCCATACTAGTCTTATAATCGCCAGGTACACCCATCAACAAAACCGGTATCGTCTCGCCAGACCTGACTTGGAGATATCATGCCCTTCTTGCCCTGAAAGGTGGCCGAAGTTAAACAACCGAGACGTCGTTAGAATGGTTCGAATGTGAGGAGGAGGGAAATTACCGGTATCACTCAAAGAAATGCGATGATGAATGAAATATATATATATATATATATATATATATATATATATATATATATATATATATATATATATATATATATATATATGTGTGTGTGTGTGTGTGTGTGTGTGTGTGTGTGTGTGTGTGAGATTGAGCGGTCATATCTCTTATTCATTTAAGAAATGATATAGTTTTCGTGAATAATTATCGAAAAATATAATCACACCGATATATTTGAATTCATATTCGACAGATAGAGAGAGAGAGAGAGAGAGAGAGAGAGAGAGAGAGAGAGAGCTCTAAATGCTTAAACTAAATCACTCTACCAAAGAGCAAATAGTCTCCGGGGATGGACTAAAAAGTTACATCCAAAATTCTTGTAACTCTCTCTCTCTCTCTCTCTCTCTCTCTCTCTCTCTCTCTCTCTCTCTCTCTCTCTTATATATATATATATATATATATATATATATATATATATATATATATATATATATATATATATATATATATATATATATATCCAATAAATTATATTATTTGGAAGTGCCCAAGAATCACACAAAACTGCTAACTTCTTTGCAAGCTTGTGTTGGATTTGTATTTCTTTAGGGTGAAGATCCCATGTACCAAAGATGTTCAGTGACCACCTAAAAACACAAGAAAACTTAAACCACGTGTGATATTGGTCGATTTTCAGGCGTAGTTGCTGGTCACGTGTTTTCATTTTTTTTCCTTTTCTTGTTTTCTTCCTCTCAATCATAGTTTGGTTATGGAGGGTTTGCTATTTTACTGAAAATACCCCTTCATATTCCTTTTTCTTGAATCGTAACAGCAGTAAGGAACCAATATCTTCTTTTATTTCATGAACTCTCATAGCGGTTCGTGGTGTTTAACCTTTTTCAATGCCTGTTCTCTTTTCAAATCAGCTTAAATTCTTGCACCTTTGAAGTGTTGAAATACACGAGAAAAAAAACTTAAATGCTATAATATGAAGTAGATCATATGTGTTGTAAATGAAAAAATCTTTTAGGACAAATGCTGTTACTTTTTTGCAAAAAAAAAAAACAAAAAAGGTAAACCTGTGTGTAATAAGGATTTTTTTTTTATTTTATTTCATATTCATGCGGTTAGGAACCGACCACACACCACATAGGGGAGCAGGCACCTTTGATTAAGAAACATCAGTGAGATCAATCACAACTTTGTTGATACCATTGTCATGAATTGTGGCTAATAGGGATTCATCCCATTGCTCTTTAGGTGTTGTTTTTGGCTCAGTTTGTAAAGAATAAAGCTTTTTGTTAGTTATATTATTCATAAAATTCCGACAATTGTCACTCAAATTAGTGAATATGATATCCCTAATTACCAAAACTTTGTTACTTTGGACAATTTTGACAAGGAAAATTTTAATTCTGTGATATTTTATTATCTTGCAGTAGAAGCCTATATATAACCGGAAGAAATAAGTCTAATTTTGATCTTACACGTTTGTTGCATGTTGGTTTGGTTTTGAAATGGCGGAGACCACCTAATTTCCCAAAACTTGTGGGTTATGGATTCTTTGGCCAATTAGTATCAATATCTAAAATCAGCTCAGGCCACGTCTATAGCCTGGGCTTTACATGTATATGTTGCCCATAAATTTTACACGCCGGTTTTTGTAGCTGATGTATTTATTAGTCATCATGGCTACAAATTAGCAGTGGTATTAAGTGATTATTCTAGACTGAGAAGATACTATAGGATATCCTAATCTGGTATAGGATTTGCTTATATAACTTAGTTGAGTTACCAGCATTATTTTTTCAACATGACAATCATTTCAAATGGTTGCATTTTATGCCATAGTGCATGTGAAAAAAAAATGAAAGAATAGCAATTTAATTTATTGCATGTTGAATTACATGTAACGAAAAAAATTATATGTAACAATATAATTGGATATATTTCATGTCATATTCAATGTAAAAAATAATAAATAAATAACAAAGGAAAGTGTTAGCCAGTCCATCATCAGAATTTTATGGTGCCTCCTGAACCACTCTGTCACAATGTGGGCTGTGTGTATACGGATATTGTCTTGGACAAATATGATGGGCTCGCCGTCGGGGATTGCCATGGCTCTTACTGTTGGCAGCATCACATCATCAAGAATAGATATATATTTCCTGACGCTCAAAGGGACGTTAATTCTTAGTAATTCCCCTGGGCCATAACTCGACATCCATCCCAAATAATTTACCCCAACCCTGCCACTCCTGGCTCTTTCCTGAATATTGTTTGCATCGTATCTTGTGCCGATGCTACGCCAGATATGCCTTGCTCTAGCCTTAACTGACGTGAAATAAGTTTCATCGCTAAATATAACATTTTTCCAAAATTCAAAATCTTCAGGTAGATGTTGCAGAACAAAGCTCAGACGGGTGTCACAGTGCCATTCCTCAAGCTGTTCTTTAACAGCTAGAACATGACAGCTGATTGAGTGCTCCCTCAGTCGACATCTAGTTGCCTGTGCAGTACACGGGAGATGAGGTTCTTGTGTGATAGCTACAAATGCTTTCATGGGGTTAGCTGTGGATACTGCCAGGATTTGTTGGTCTTGCTGTGGTGTTGTTACTCGAGGTCGTCTTATCATTCACCAATTTGCAATGTTCCTTCTTACCGCCATCTTAATATCCACCTCTGGACTGTGAGAGTTGACACTCCAATGCTGATAGCAATATCTCGAGTCAGAACACCACGCTCCCACTCACCAACGATCCGGCCACTTTGTGTTATACTCTCAACAGAGTTGTCTTTGTTTGCTACTCCCATCTCTACAAATATTGTCTTATGCGTGAATATTATATATGGATCATAGAGCACAATGTCATATATTACAAAAATTATTCCAAACAAACAATATGGATAAACAAAACCACTGAAACTAACACCTACCTATTACAAATACACCTTATTGCCAATGAATTATTTTACAAAATAGCTGAAAACACCCGACTCTCAAGACCACTGGCTTTTGGATTTCCCATCGTTGCTGGCTGTGTGCCAAGTCACCTCGTGAGCCTATTAACCACTATTGAGAAAATAGCGTTGGAGGAGAGTAATTTTACAATTTTAGTGATGCAAGGAGTGTCCTTCAAGCTTTAGAAGTTTTTAATTCTAGCAACCCTCTAGCTTTAAAGATTTTAGAATGGCTTTTTATTATTGGAAGGAGAGGTATAACAGTTCGATTTTGTTGGGTTCCAGCACATTTAGGTGTGTCTGGGAATGAGAAGGCAGATTCACTGGCAAAGAATGCTGCATCCGAGTTGCTGCCAAGAAGATATCCCATTCCATGTAACGATTTCCTACCTAACATCAAGAAATTGCTTTCTAATAAATGGCAACAGCACTGGGATAGTCTACATGACAATAAAATGAGAGAAGTAACAAATGCCATATCTCCTTGGAGGTATAACATGATGCCCCGAAAATGGGAGACTTCTGTTTGTCGTCTCCGATTTGGTCACACACGGTTGACACATGAGTTTCTGCTGAAGGGCCAACACCAACCGTATTGTGAAGACTGTTTAGTACCTCTAACAGTGAGGCATTTGTTGACCGAATGGCCCAATTATAATAACTTAAGGAATAGATATTTGTTTGAGGCTCGAGGTGAGGGTGGCAGGTTCATCGTTGCCAAGATTCTTCGACATGATGTGTCGTACTATGCAAGTGGCATTTTTAGATTTATTTCAGAAGCAGGTCTTCTGAAAACTATCTAACTTTTATAATG
Organism: Palaemon carinicauda; assembly: GCF_036898095.1. NCBI lineage: Eukaryota > Metazoa > Arthropoda > Malacostraca > Decapoda > Palaemonidae > Palaemon > Palaemon carinicauda. The sequence goes on from NC_090741.1 coordinate 114,194,343, forward strand.
ACATTCAACTTTTATGGTTTTAATTGAATATTCTATAATTTTTCTGTATATATAAACTAAATGATATCGGCGTCAATGACCTTAGATGTCAGGATGCCTGCAAACCTTAAATCAATCAATCAATCAATCAATCACCTCGTGAGCCAGGACCCACTCCCTCCCCTCAAAACTATCGTTCAGAATTCAAACGATGATATAAATAATGTTAGAACGATATATACCATCATCTTCACTTCATAAATGTTAATAAGCAAACCTTGCCAAGCCAGACATTATTAAAAATGGCATTAGCCGGCCGGCCCCTTAAGATCACTCAATTGCCACCTCTCCACCAACATCTTTAACCCCCACCTGTTTATATCCTTCTACCCCCATCCCCACATGTTCGAGGGTTAAAGGTTTAACAGTTTTGTTGAGATCCTTCAGGTGGAAGTTTTTTAGAAAATGAAAAACAAAATACTAAGATGACAATATTTCATAGATTTTGCTTTCCAAGCGTTTACAATTATGTCATAACTATAAACAACGAAGTAAATATGCAAAAGACTGATTGAACAGATATCGAAAGTAATGGATTTCTTGAAGAGCTTTCAGGGGGAACACCTATAAGGTGTTGGACATCAGGTCATGAATCGACAAATAAAATCGTAATACGAAAAGTCAATGCTATACTCGGACCTTTGAGCATTGAGCGAATGTGATCGAATTGCCCAGATAATTTGATTGATTGATTGATAAGGAGTGTTCTGGCATCCTAACATCTAAGGCTATTGGTGCCGAATCAGATAATTTGAATAAGCAATGTGTTAATAGTATAATCTTTTATACCCTTCATCGTATATACCACACCATCACTATAATAACGCACCAATGAACACTTTTATTGCATGACATTTCATATATTTTATTTTCACCAATGACTTCTGAAACAATACGAATTATGTTAACTAATGATGCATTTTAAATCTCCAACCTTAAGCTAATATAATTGATATAGCAAATAATACTATATTCTCTAAGAGGGCCGGAGCCAAGTAGCCTGTAGCCCGTGCTTAAAGCTACGTGTCTCATGATCGAAATCAAAGGAAACAGGGAAAACAACTAAACCTTTAAACCTCATTACCTTCGGAATTATAACAAAGGCCACTTATTAATGATTGGTGACCCAATAAGTGCTATTTGAAACGATATATCATTAGCACCTACATATATTACGTACAGTGTGTATGTATGTGTGTGTGTGGAGAGAGAGAGAGAGAGAGAGAGAGAGAGAGAGAGAGAGAGAGAGAGAGAGAGAGAGAGAGAGCCAGCCTTACCTTACGCTACTTTATTGCCTTATTTTTTGTTTGGGTTCCCCCAGGTCCCTCAGTGTGAGGCACCTCGTATATCCACCAGAGAGTTGCTAATGCATCTTCCGGTGTATTTTGCATCTTGCAGTCTTGGATGGTCTGGGATGCATCTTAGGTATTTATCGAGCTTATTCTTAAACACATCTACGCTATCTCCTGATATGTTTCTTAGATGAGCTGGCAACCCATTAAATAGTCGCTGCATTATCGATGCTGGTGAGTAGTGGATTAATGTCCTGTGCGCCTTCCTTAGTTTACCTGGTATATTTTTTGGCATTATTAATCTACCTCTGCTTGCTCTTTCTGATATTTTTAGCTCCATGATGTTTTCAGTAATTCCTTCTATTTGGTTCCATGCTTGTATTATCATGTAGCGTTCTCTTCTCCTTTTTAGACTGTATGGTTTTAAAAATTGCAGTCTTTTCCAGTAGTCAAGGTCCTTAACTTCTTCTATTCTAGCAGTATAGGACCTTTGTACACTCTCTATTTGCGCAATATCCTTTTGGTAGTGTGGGTACCATATCACATTGCAGTACTCGAGTGTACTACGTACGTAAGTTTTGTAAAGCATAATCATGTGTTCAGCTTTTCTGGTTTTAAAGTGTCTGAATAACATTCCCATTTTTGCTTTACATTTAGCCAACAGTGTTGCTATTTGGTCATTGCATAGCATATTCCTATTTAACATTACACCAAGGTCTTTAATTGTTTCCTTGTTTGTGATTGTCTCATTATTAGGTCCCTTGTATGTATATACCATTCCTTCTCTGTTTCCATAATTTATTGATTCGAATTTATCGGAGTTAAATACCATCCTATTTATCTCCGCCCATTCATATATTTTGTTTAGATCTCTTTGTAGTGAGTTCCTATCTTCATCACAAGTAATTTCTCTACTTATTGTTGTGTCACCGGCGAAACTTCTCACTACGGAGTTTTCAACATCACAGTCTATGTCTGAGATCATAATAACAAACAGCAGTGTAGCTAATACCGTACCTTGTGGCACGCCAGATATTACCTGGGCTTCATCTGATTTCTCGTCATTTGCAACCACTATCTGTTTTCTGTTTTGCAGGAATTCTTTTACCCATTTTCCTATCTTTCCCACAATATTATGCTTTCTCATTTTTTTCTCTAATATGTTATGGTCTACCTTGTCAAAGGCTTTTGCAAAATCTAGATAGATCACATCTGTGTCTTTTTCATTTATCATATTTTTGTATATGTTTTCATAGTGTGCTATCAGTTGGGTCTGTGTACTTTTTCCAGGCACAAAACCGTGTTGACCTATATTAAACACATTATTTTTAACCAAATGGTTCATTATTTTCTTTTTTATTACCCTCTCATACACTTTCATAATATGTGATGTTAGACTAACAGGTTTATAATTGCTTGCCTCTAGTCTTGATCCACTTTTGAAGATATGGGTTATATAAGCTAATTTATTTTTAACATATATCTCGCTCATATCTACACTTTGTCTCAGTAGTATTGCAAGCGGCTTCGCGATAGTGTTTGCAGTTATTTTTAACAAAATCGCTGGAACTCCATCTGGTCCGGCTGCCGATCCATTTTTAATTTCGTTTATAGCCTTGACAATATCTGCTTCATTGATATCTATATCCGTTAGATATTCAACATTTTCTTCTCTCATTTCTGTTTCATTATTCTCATTCACAATTCTTAGCGTGAACTCACTCTTATATTTTTTCTGCTAATATGTTGCATATTTCCTTTTTTTCATTCGTTAGCCGTCCTTCAATTCTTAGAGGGCCTATTTCTATTCTCCCTTTATTCATCTTTTTTGCATAGGAGTAAAGTACTTTGGGGTTTCTTTTTATATTCTGAAGTGTCCTTTCTTCTAAGTCCATTTTTTTTCATTTTCTTTCGACTGTATAATATTTTGTTCTGCATTTTCTATCTTACATTTTATTTCCATCATTTTCCACACATTTTTTTTTTGCAAGATTTTTCTTCAACTTTCTAATTTTCTGAAATAAGATCCCTCTGTCTCTTGGTATGCAAGTCTTTTGTTTATTTTTTTTTTCGGTACATATTTTTCAACAAATTTTCTCCAGTATTTTGTACAGTATGTCCGTATTTACCTGTATATTATCACTTACAAGTACATTTTTCCATTCTTTATTCAGTTCTTCATTTATTTCTGACCATTTTATATTCTTACTGTAAAAATTATATTTTCCATATCCTTCCCAAAGTTTTGTGCTTTTATTAATTCTGCGATCACTTGCTTTGGAATGGACTATCAATTCTATGACATTGTGGTCTGAAATTCCCGTGTTATACACTATTATTTCTTTAACATAATTCACATCATTCACAAATACTAGATCTAGGACATTTTCCTTTCTTATTGGAATGTGGTTTATTTGTTGCATATTATGTTCTAATAGCATATCTTGAAGCTTTTCAAATTGCCTCTTATCTTCTGCGCTACTATTACTCTCTTTTTTATATGCATACATACAACCACTTTCTTCTATCCGTTCTTTCCAATCCACGAAAGGAAAGTTAAAATCTCCGGATAGGAGTATATTCCAGTCTTTATGGTTTCTACATATATCATCTATTTTTTCTATTATTATGTCAAACTCCTTAGTATTTGGGGGTCTGTAAACTACAATATTCACTAGTTTTTCAGATTCAAATTCTACCACAATCAATTCACATTCTGTGTTGCTGTATTTTTCACAGACTTTTCCTTGATTTATGCCTCTTCCATATATTGCGGTTCCCCCTTGATTCCTATTTTTTCTGTCTGATCTCTAAGTTTGGAAACCCTTTATCTGGTTATCACTGCCAGTCTCTTGGGAATACCACGTTTCACTTGTATTTGATATATCTATTTTTTCAATTTGGGTTAGTTCTTTTAAGAACTCTATTTTCCTTTTAGAGTTACTCGTGACTAAACCCTGTGCATTCATCACTATTATGGTTTGTGTTCCATCCCTATTATTTAATATTGGTAATAATATGGATTCTCCCATACTTCCTTCCTGTTCTGATATGATGTTCTTTTCTTCATTTCCCGGAATTCTGATATTAAAAAATCCAACTTTTCTATTATATTTGCTCTTTCGCCTTCATATTTATTTTTGTGTGTATACCTGCAATTATCCCCATATCTGCACCAACCCCTGGTATTATAGATGCATTCTTTGTAATTGGGCTCTAAATGTGCATATTTGGGTTGAAAGCTCTCATATCTTAGGGCTTTTGGTTCATAGCGCGGTATATACACGGCCTGCTTTTTTGTTCCTTTTTTTGTTCAATTTTTCCTTTTATTTTTCTTTTCAGTTTGCTGAGTTTTCTTACTTACATTCATGGTTGCAGGATGCATATATCGACATTTTTTGTTGAAACTGCATCCTTTTCCTTCTTTTAGGTTTTTGCATATTTTTGGAGAGAGAGAGAGAGAGAGAGAGAGAGAGAGAGAGAGAGAGAGAGAGAGAGAGAGATCAACTGCTTAAGAAAATGCAAACGAAGGATATTTCCATGTGATGAATATTAGTATGAATAGTCAGTTCCAAAAATATTCCAGAATTTTTTTCAAGGAAATTCAAATAAAAAGTTATGATAAAATCTCTTGAAGAATTATTTTCGAAATAATATTAGATTACAGTTCTTGAAAGAATAAAAATGTTCTTTCGTTTTTTATATATATTTCTTTCACCATCGCATTTCTTTGAGTGATATCGAAAATTTCCCTCCTCCTCACATTCAAACCATCCTAACGATGTCTCGATTGTTTAGCGTCGACCACCTTTCAGGGCAAGAAGGGCATGATCTCTCTAAGTCAAGTCTGGCCAAGCGACACCGGTTTTGTTGCTGGGTGTACATTACTTCCTGCTTAGGATAAGAT
>NC_090741.1:114204580-114222080 GCF_036898095.1 Palaemon carinicauda
AAGCTTGCCGACAAGGGTTCGATTCCCGGCCGGAGCCAAGCTCTTGTCTTTGTGTGATTTCGCCTGGGGCTCTGATCCCGAGGTCGTTAAGAGAATCCAGACATTAATGTATCAAAAATATATATGGCTTATTTGAATATGAAAAACACGTAAAAATGTGCAAAATTTATCATTAATTGAATGCCAAGTAACAAACTACCAATTAGCTACGATGGTGAAGATGGGTTGATTTCAATTCTAAGTACAAAATACCTGAATTCGACAGGTATAAGTACAGAAGAATTGTCATTGACTTTTATCTTTCTTCGTGGCCAAGTGGGTTAGTCACTGTCTGTACAAGCTTGCCGACCAGGGTTCGATTCCCGGCCGCAGCCAAGCTCTTGTCTTTGTGTGATTTCGCCTGGGGCTCTGATCCCGAGGTCGTTAAGAGAATCCAGACATTAATGTATCAAAAATATATACGGCTTATTTGAATATGAAAAACACGTAAAAATGTGCAAAATTTATCATTAATTGAATGCCAAGTAACAAACTACCAATTAGCTACGATGGTGAAGATGGGTTAATTTCAATTCTAAGTACAAAATACCTGAATTCGACAGGTATAAGTACAGAAGAATTGTCATTGACTTTCATCTTTCTTCGTGGCCAGGTGGGTTAGTCACTGTCTGTACAAGCTTGCCGACCAGGGTTCGATTCCCGGCCGGAGCCAAGCTCTTGTCTTTGTGTGATTTCGCCTGAGCTCTGATCCCGAGGTCGTTAAGAGAATCCAGACATTAATGTATCAAAAATATATATGGCTTATTTGAATATGAAAAACACGTAAAAATGTGCAAAATTTATCATTAATTGAATGCCAAGTAACAAACTACCAATTAGCTACGATGGTGAAGATGGGTTGATTTCAATTCTAAGTACAAAATACCTGAATTCTACAGGTATAAGTACAGAAGAATTGTCATTGACTTTTATCTTTCTTCGTGGCCGAGTGGGTTAGTCACTGTCTGTACAAGCTTGCCGACCAGGGTTCGATTCCCGGCCGGAGCCAAGCTCTTGTCTTTGTGTGATTTCGCCTGGGGCTCTGATCCCGAGGTCGTTAAGAGAATCCAGACATTAATGTATCAAAAATATATATGGCTTATTTGAATATGAAAAACACGTAAAAATGTGCAAAATTTATCATTAATTGAATGCCAAGTAACAAACTACCAATTAGCTACGATGGTGAAGATGGGTTGATTTCAATTCTAAGTACAAAATACCTGAATTCGACAGGTATAAGTACAGAAGAATTGTCATTGACTTTTATCTTTCTTCGTGGCCAGGTAGGTTAGTCACTGTCTGTACAAGCTTGCCGACCAGGGTTCGATTCCCGGCAGGAGCCAAGCTCTTGTCTTTGTGTGATTTCGCCTGGGGCTCTGATCCCGAGGTCGTTAAGAGAATCCAGACATTAATGTATCAAAAATATATATGGCTTATTTGAATATGAAAAACACGTAAAAATGTGCAAAATTTATCATATATATATATATATATATATATATATATATATAAAGGTAACGAGAACGTTATAATTGGTATATGTTCCAGAAGACTAATAAGAGTAATTGCTACACAGAATAAAAACAAAAAACCTAAAGAGTAAACCACTCCAAAAAAGTCTTTCATGCAATGAAGAAATGATAGCTTCAATCGCCAGCAGCCAAATGTAATTTGAAACTTCCTTTTCAGAGACAGAGCACAAAAATATGTCTGTTATAAAATGTGTTTAAAATCTGAGCTGAAAGATTGTAGCTACGTTCTGAACCTATTTACATTAGCTAAATTTGTAAAAGATTACGGCTGATATATATATATATATATATATATGTATGTATATATATACATATATATATATATATATATATATATATACATATACATATATATATATATATATATATATATATATATATATATATATATATATATATATGCTCCATTTTAATTACAATGTAGATAGCAGGTTGGCCAGGGCACCAGCCACCGGTTGAGATACTACCGCTGGAGAGTTACTGGGCCCTATGATTGACCAGGCAGTATTACACAGGATCCATCTCTCTCGTTACGGCTCATTTTGATTTTGACTACACATACACCAAATAGTCTTGCCTAATGTAACCGTAGTCTCCTTTTTCCTCATTTACTTTGCAATATTGAGATTACCAAATGTTTCTTCCTCGCTCAAGCAGCTAAATATTGCAATGTAATTGTTCAGTGGCTACTTTCCTCTTGGTATGGGTAAAACACCTATGATAAGCACTCGGGCACACTATTCTATCTCATTTTTCTTCCTCTTTTTTTGTTAAAGTTTTCATAGTTATATAGGAAATATATATTTAAATGTTATAGTTCTTGAAATATATTTTTTTCTCGTTTCCTTTCCTTACTAGGCTATTTTCCCTGTTGGGGCCCCTGGGCTTATAGCATCTCATTTTTTCCGACTAGATTTGTAGCTGAGCAAGTAATAATAATAATAATAATAATAATAATAATAATAATAATAATAATTAAATCAAACCACTGTTCTCTAGTCTTGGTTAGTGCCATATCCTCTGTATCATGGCCTTCCACTGTCTTTGAGTAGAGTTCTTTTGATTAGGCTACACTCTGGTATACTGTACTATCTGATTTCTTTTTCTGTTTTTTTTTTAGGTGTTAATAGTTTGTATGTGAAGGATCTTTTTTATGTTAATACTGTTCTTGAAATATTTTATTTCTATTGCTTATTCTTCTCTGGTAATCTTTTTATTTCCTTGTTTCCTTTTCTCACTGTGCTATTTTTCCTTGTTTGAGCCCTTGCATCTTGCTTTTCCAACTATGGTTATAGCCTAACTTGTAACAATATTAATAATATCTTCTCTGGATATAAGATTACCTTAAAAATGACTCTCGGATCATGATTGAAAAGAGAGAATCGAACGAGAAGTGAGAGATTTTAATGATAATTTGAGTCTTTCAAATATAATTCCATTAAGGTAATAAGATCAAACCGGTTAAGAAATCATAAGTAATGGAATCCTTATCGACAGTGATGAAAACTGGTCTTGAATTTTCCGGAGACATCTTTCCTTATTTCAAAATAAATTCAATAATCAGAATTTTCTGCAGAAGTCTTTAAGTTGTATACTTAGTTGAAAAAAGAAATGGAATAATATGTTGATACATAAGTATAAACCACTTATTACGATAAGTATTATGACAATATTATATCTTTTTATCATAATACATCATATGGGAAAAAATTTAAACATAAAAATACGTGGTTTACGAGTTGGACCATTCATTAGGAAAACGTCTGTAATGCAACAAAAAGTTATTTCTTTTCTTCAAGATTTTTTTCTATCAGACAAACCTTGAAAATTTTCATGATTTACGATTTCAAGATTCTCAACTAAAAATTCAAGCTATTTCCAAAACACTACCTCAGATATGACAGGAAATGTGATGTGGGCATCAATGCATCGCTTTCAAAATTTCTTTCAATAATGATGAAAATCTATTCCTGTAGTTACTAAACTGAAATAGAATTAATAATGATTCAACTCTAATTATAATTCCATTTTCATTTATAGATTGTATCTGGATGATGACGCTAACAATAGGATTTAAATAGTACTTTTGGACTCCAAACTGTAATATTGATCATGATGTTCCCGCTTTGCTCGATGTTTATTGCATAATATATAATATAAAGGTCGGTTATGGTTATGATATTGTATTAATTAGTCCATAAATTAATCAGGCAGTTATATAGCTGAATGTTATATGAAGAATATAATAAACATTAAACTATTTTGAAAAAAAAAATATTTGTAGGCTCAAATTTCAAGAAATAAGAAAATATAATATTGGATCGTGAAGGTTAAATCTACAACACATGCAAAAACTCCAACAGCAATAGAGCAATATTTCATATTAAACACTTCGATATCAGGATAACCATCGGCTATTTTTGAAACAGGTTCATAATTACATATTAAAATCTCAAAGAAACTAATACATAGAAGAATGGCAAATAATTTCCAAAACCATAAAATATTATTAACACTATCAAAAATATCATACACTTCGACAGAAGTCAAGCCTTTAATTAAATAAAGTATTAAGTGTTATTAGTTGCTATGGATTTTCTAAAAGATTTTCACAGAGTAATATTCTTTACCCCCTATTGAGTAGATTTGAAATTTGCCACTTACTTGTAGATTACCAAAATATCTCAGGAATGGGAGTATAGTTTCTGATGATCATGTCCATACTAATTTTTTATGTATGTTTTAGAATATTTAATATACCCTTTGCATATCATACTAGGAGATTAAACCCCGTCTATCATAAAAAAAATACTTCTATATGTTTGTAAAATATCTTATTTTATAATTTCATCACATATAGTTGGGTCACAAACCTCAAGACATTTTTGATGAAACAGATGCATTAAAACTAGAATTATTTTTTGGCTGATATTATTTCGTGGTAGTTAGTTTGATCTAATTTAATATAAATAAAAGAAATCCATAGTAATTACACAAACAGTTAATTCTAATATGGAAGACACTAAATAAATTATTGGAAATTGAGTTTTAGCGATGCTTTAATCAAACATATTGTGAAACATTCGTGACAATTTAATACTTATCGTCTCCTCCAACCATAGCTATTGTAGTGGCCAGTGGCTTTTGTATATGATGATATCCAGAATTTTTGTCCTAGAAAAATTCTGAGAGTGGTTTTTGCTTTGTACTCTGATCTAACCCCTTCTTGGCCTCTTCATCAATTTCCAACTTCTGCAGTATATGCACGTTATCTTGAATTGCCCGCATTCAGTGATGGTTGACCTCCATATAGTTTTCACAGGAAGCTTCAGAACAGTTTTAACTTCATTCCCTTTGCAGCTAATATGGCCACAATCTTTTGAGAATTCTTTTTAGCGTTCAGTTGCGTTGTTACCTAAACTCTGATAGTATTTGTTTGGATAACATTAATATGACTGAATGTAATAATAACAATGTATGTTATTTTCCCAACAAAGGAAGAAGATCTTGTACACGTAAATAATTTTAATGAGATCCAGATGCATAATACACTACAAGGAATTATTGTATGTATATCATATTGATAATATAAACAAAGTTAGCTATTGTTCGTGGATTATGAAGCAAGAAAATGTGATGTAAAAATTAATGTAGAAAATTATCCTTGTATTTCATTTTTTTTTCTTTTTGCGGAATGACGACTTTTTTTCCCCAAAACACCCCATTGTGTTTTTTACAGCCTCTACATGGCCATAGTAGCATAGACAAGCTTCCTGAGCTTTCTCTTTAACATTGTATATACCATAGATTTTTCTTTTATCTTGAGATATGTTATCCCTTCTATTAACTCTAAGAAACTATTTTCACTGTAATGAGCTTAGACATTATGGTTTGCGCTGCATAAATTTTGTAATTATCCTACTCATTATCTAAATAGGTTCTCTTAATTACTCTTATTAGTGTTCATGGTACCCTTATTAGAGAAGACCTTATTAAGCGTCTTATAGAACATTGGATATTGGAATAGATTTTTCTTTTAATAGGTTATTATCAAATAACCTTTTCCCGATAGGTTGATTTCATTAAAATTATTGATAATTATTTATATCCTTTTAGCATTTGGTGTTTCATATACACATTAATATTTAATCCCTCATTTTAAAGTTTTCATCTTAATGAAATACTATGTATTAGGTGTTCTTAAATATCCCTTTGATTTTGAATAAAACTGATTAAACGAAATTAATTAGAATTCTGTTTAACCACTGACAAAAATATTTGATGTTTACTTAGCAGTGATTTAGCTATTGATCATTTTATAGAATTATGTTACAGCAGATAAGCCTGAATCTTTGTAATTATACTCCAATCATGACACTATTGAATAAGTAAATTACAATCCAGTAAACGTTGCTCTTTCTTTAACACAAATAGTATTGATGATCATTGTAAGTGCAACAAGAACATTCATCTTATTTCAACTTACAAAGTTCGTCCTTGATTCATTGTCTCAATAATGATCCAATGATACACTATTCTTGTCTTCTTCCGACATTCTTCGACACCCATTCTTCAGTCTATTACAGCTTATAAAGTTTCGTAGCAGAAGTTGTGAGTTTTTCATTAGAATATTTAGTAACAAGGTATCGTAGGTTAATAAAGTATGCAAAATCAAGAAGCGCTGGTATTAGAATGTTGATGCGTTAGGTGATCTAAGTAATATTAACAAGAATGAAAATCTCTACATTTTCATTATCTTTGAATAGACACATGTTTTATATACAGTGATATATATATATATATATATATGTATATATATAATATATATATATATATATATATATATATATACATATATATATATACATATATATATATATATATATATATATACATATATATATATATATATATATCATATATATATATATATATATATATATATATATATATATATATATATACATATATATATATATAATATATATATATATATATATATATATAATATTATATATAATATCATATATAAATATATATATATATATATATATATATATATATATATATATATATATAAATATCTATACTATATATATATATATATATATATATCCAAGAGAAAAAAATAAGTTTTTATTTTGCATCGTGAAATTATGATGATAGAAAAAATAAGGACGGGTAAAATAAATACATTCTTATTTTCTCGAACTGATCTTCTTGGAGAGGCACACATTAATAAATGGACAGGATATAGCAAGTTTTAGTTAATAATATTTTCTTTAGCAATGAAATACACTTGAGGAAGGAAGAAGTTCATTGAAAAATGGGACACCAGTAAACCACCAGCCAACAGAGAAAACTAAACCAAAATTAATTCATATTACAAGGGTCTTATGCATAAGCACCACCTTGATGATGGAAAGGCCATGAAAAATATCATCAAAGTCAGTGTTTTTTTTTTTTTTCTTTCAAAGAAGGAAGTGAAGTCAACATAATAATTTACTAACATTCTTCAGAAACCTGACATTTCAATTAGGAGAAATCCCGCTGGGCCTACCGTGCGGGATAACCCGAACAAGACTTACTTAATTACCAATGCAAATTTCCTTGTAACGGGGCGTGTGCTGGCCCCCCCCCCCCCCCATTGGTATGGCCACGATGCGTCTCTAAAAATTATCATGCCACGTGCAACAAGGAACAAAAAAAATGCACTGTTTATAGGTCCATATCTATAACATAATAAGGGAGCACAATAATATCAATGACAGTATTTCCGACAGCAGCTGCCTTAGGATATTAGAATCCTTGCACATTCAACAAGAAAAGCCCGCCTTCAACACCACGCAGGAAATTATCTTTTTTGGGCTCAAGCCATGTCTTCCTGATGGAAGTTCCTATAGGGTAGCTTCCTAGGGTATGTTACAACTACGGCGATATTCCCAGAGAATTTACCTTAAGGTATCCAGAATTCTAACTCCTGGAGCGAATATTCCTAATGAAAGTACCAGGGATATCGCGAAATATCAGAGGACGTATTCTTGACACGCCACATGGCAATCTGCACCCCGAACAGAGATAACACTTCGAAGGGGTCAATTGGCAAGAAAACGAAAACGAGAAAGAAAAAGGAGAGCCGTTCGTAAGGCTCTCTCTTCTCCCGTTTCGTAAGCGTGCATTGCGCCGATTCTGGCGCCATCTGTATTCCTTTTTGCGTAGCTTAACAACTCGGTGTTTTTTCCTATGTTTCTCGCAAAATCTTGGATTTAATCGCTTTATTATGCTTTCTCCAACTTCGTCTGCCTCTGATAAGTTGAGTATTATTTCTTTTATGTATAAATGTAGGCTCTTGGTAATTTTTAAAGTGATTAATAGTAATAATCTTTGTTACAAGAGCCGTTGCCTACCGGAGGCGTCCTGGACGCTGTCGCTCGCTAGGTATGAGTTTTAGTTAGCTAGAGCGACTTTCCCGGCTGTTTTGCTTTAATAATTCTAGCTATTTAGCGTTACATAGGATTTCCTTACTCGTGCTTTTAGTATTATTTGTTTTTGGCGAAGTATTCGCCAATTCTGGCCTACGCTAGACCATGTAGCCTAGTCGTTTGGCCCTAGTACTTTCCTGCATGATTTTTGGATTTCCGATTGTTTTTAAAATTTTATTGAAGCTTTAGGCAGTTTTATACATTTAAGATTATGTTGATTATTTCCAAGATAGTATACGAGTGAGTTTCGGTGATTTAGGTAATCGATTTTCTTGGTACCTAGGCTAAGTTGCTTATGGAGCCTTAGTATACTTTCTCATACTCCCCGGTTGCTTTCTTTTCTTCGGAGAAGGTATGCAATCCCTTTCCCTCTGTTTAAGCCTTGGCCTTAACCCTAGTGGTTTATCTGAATTAACTTTCGATACAACTATATTGGGGTGTTACTGTACCTTCCTGTTCCAGTAAGTCTGGCTTCAGAGAGGGGCAGAACATCAGAGTTTTTAGTCTGAGTCTGGGTTGGTCTGGCTTGGGGTAGAGTCTCCCTTGCTAGTCTGACGCAGACATAGGAGGCTTAACCTCCTTAGGTCACTCCCGAAGGTTTCTGTACGAGATGATACCTTCTTTTGTGATCTAGCAGACTAGTCCTTGTTGCTGTTCTCGGTGGGAGGATAAGATCCTTTCCCCGGGAGTAGCAACACCTTCCTTGCTTTAGTTCAGTGGGGGTTGGCAAGTATTGCTGGCCTCCCTCCTTGGATCTCCCTTAGGCTAAGATGAGTTTTCTTGGCTGCGGGTGATTCTTTACTAAAGCAAGGTTGGTAGGACCCTCTTTGTCCCTTCACCCTCTTTCTCTGTAATGGCCTAGCCGTTACAGTACTGTACGTCATTCTACATCTGAGCCTAGTATAGGTTAGGATGTGGAATTGACTCAGTCCCTTGCCGGCCGGCAGACTTTGCCGGCCGGCAAAGGTCTTCTGTTTTGAGTGCTGCCCGGACCTCCCTTGGTCCCTCATCCATGTCTGTCTGTAGAGCCAGACAGCATTGGTCAGGAAACCTGAATTAGATTCTCCCCTTCCTTATATGCACTCTTTCGGATTGCCGGGCTTTGAGGTAGTACACTCTCTTATCCTGGCATCCATTCTGTTTTCTCCTAGTGCTGTACCCGACCCGGCTGCCGGCCTATGTGGCCGGCAGCCGGGCAGTCGGAGTTCTCTGGTTCTTTTGCTGCTGGCTGGCATCGGTTGTTTACCTTTGCCGGCCGGCTATTGTCTCGCCCTTGTCTGCCAGTCGCTACGAGCGATGGCCAGCAGCCGGGTGCTACCTTGTGTAGTTGCCGGCTGGCAGTCATTGCCGGCCGACATTGGCTGTTGCCGGCCGGCAGTTACTGCCGGAAAGCACATGCATTTGAACCAGCGTTCTGCCGCCTTATAGCTGTTAAGTAGTATACTTTAAAGCTAGTTATGGTGTGTGCCGGCCGGCAAGTGCCGGCCGGCACATTACCTTCTATACTGTACCAGTATTCTTCAGTATAGCATATACTGTAGGAAGAAAACTATAGTATAGTATTGGTACAACACTGTGTTTTCTAACACTTTTGTGTTGTCTTGCACAGCCCTTTGGTGTTGCCTTACAGATAAGAAAGTGAGTTCTTTCTTGTCTATTATCCGGTATTTTAAAATCATACCTTTAGTGTGAGCTACACCTGTTTCCTCTGGAAATTTTTCATTGGTTACTCTAGGACAGATTAACCATACGATTTTATTATCTGGAAGGCTGCAACAATTGGTTATGCGGGAAACACAAGTGTGTGTCTTTCCTTTCTGATTTGTTATGCTAAACTGTGCATATCCAGTGATACGTAGTTCACTTGATACTCATGGAAATTTCTTCTCTTTACAGAAGGACCATCCGAAGTGCGGAAGTATTTTCTGCAACGTACGCAGTAAGAACTTCTGCGGACATGAGTTATGTAGGAGGCACGCAGCATGTGCTGTCTCCAAGGGTGATCTCCGGTATTGGGACCCTCAGGTATGTACCGTGTGCTCTAACCTGATTACTGAGGCTTTTGATTCCCCTAGGACGGCGGAATCAAGGGATATAGCAAGGGAGAAGCTTCGTACCTGGGTAAGGGGCTTCCAGAAGAACACCTCTGGACCTTATCTTCCAAGTGAGAAGATGAGGGTTCCTTTTCCCTAGGGCATCAGCTGATGCAGTGATTCCCCAGCCTCAAGAGGAGATCCCCCTAGTTCAGATCCCGGTGGATGCTGAAGTCGCGGTCGCCTTGCAAGACATCCAGTTGGACGACAGGATGTCAGACGTGTCCGAGCGTCGGGAGGAAGACCTCCTGGCAGAAGGCCAGGATGAAGATCAAGCCCCAGACATTGTAGAGGAAGAGGCCGACGAGGTGTCGGCTGCTCCGGTTTAGATCCCTGAACCTATTCCCTCAACATCATCCGCTCTCCCAGTAGAGCTGGGACAGGCTCTCTCCTCCATTGTTGGAATGATCCAACAAATGCAGAAGGAGAATAATGAGAAGGCGGCTGCAATGGAACTGCAGATGTAGAAGCTTGCAGCATCACGTGGGCCCCAGAAAAGGCTCAACGTGAAAGACCTTCCCTTATGCTCTGATGCTAACCCGTGGAGATATGCTGAGCACATGCCGATGACGATTGGAAAGATCGTCATGTCAGATAAGTTGGGTTCAGTTCCCCTAGAGGAGGTGGAATTCTGGCCCAGCAAAGGGTCATATCCGGACTGCTATGTCCGGTTGAGGAAGGAACCAGCTTCAAAGGAGGAGACAGAGCCGAAGGAGGTCATAGTGATGGACCATGCTAAGGCTCAAGCTTTGCTTTCATCTTCGATGAAAGAGAGGGGCTTCACGAACTCAAAGGTGGCTGCATTGAGTAAGAAGCTCCCTTCCTTTGTGTCCTCTCCTGCTAGAGCCTTCCCCTTTTTGCAGAAAGGGTTTGCGGCTGTATTAAAAGCAGTCGAGGCTGGCAAGCCTTGCCCCTCCTTGGAGGAGTGTAAACCCTTGTCGCTGGCCCTACCTATGGACCACAAGGACTGGAAGGACGTCCATCTTACCTTCTCAGTCGGGAAGTTGGAGGCTGATATTGCCGGACGTCAGTTTGGTGAGAACCTCCCTAAGCTGTCTGACTTTCTTTTACGGAGAGAGCTCGAGACAAAAGAAAGACTGGCTGCCTCAATGTCTCTTCAGACCACTCTTGAGACGATGGCAAGTGACCCCAAGGTTCATGAAATGTTCATGGTAGCGGCCAAGACTCATCTGGCCACAGTGATGAAGGATCTTTACAGCTTCGTCAGGGCGAGGAGAGCTTGTAGGGAGTTCGTGTTTACCTCGGCTACGGTGAGGCACGAGCCAAGGAAACTAATTTCCTCCAACATTTGGGGCAAAGACCTTTTCCCTAGCGAATCGGTCAAAGAAGTTGTTGATAAGGCCGCCACGGAGAATAGAAACCTTCTCTAGAAGTGGGGCCTGTCTATCAAGAGAAAGTCTTCCCCGGATAAGGGTCCCCAACCAAAGAGGAAGACTAAGAGGACTAGGCTACCGTCTCGTCCAGCCAAGCCATTTAGACAGCAACAGCAACAGCCTAGAGGAGCAGCCAGAGGCTCGTCTAGGCGCCCCTCAAGGGGAAGGGGATTCAGGGGTGGTCGCGGTCAGGGAGGCAAGACCTCAGGAAAACAGTCCAAGTGAGATGATACCGGTAGGAGGGAGACTTCAGAATTTTCGGGATCGGTGGACCTTCGAACCCTGGGCCCACAGCCTACTCAAGAATGGACTGGGCTTGAGCTGGTACAGCACTCCACCCCCGTGCCCTCGGTTTTTCCAACACTCCACCCCCGTTCTGGAGGAGTACATCCAAGATCTGTTGGAGAAAAAAGTGATCCAAAGGGTAAAGTCCATCAAATTCCAAGGGAGGCTGTTTTGTGTTCCCAAGAAGGACTCGGAAAAACTCAGAGTCATTCTGGACTTGTCGCCACTCAACAAGTTCATAGTGAACTGCAAGTTCAAGATGCTAACACTGCAACACATAAGGACCTTACTGCCCAAGAGGGCATTTACCGTCTCCATAGATTGGTCAGACGCCTATTGGCACGTTCCAATCAATCGTCGACTCTCCCCCTACCTGGGGTTCAGCTACAACAAAGACTATACGCCTTCAGAGCCATTCCATTCGGGCTAAATATAGCCCCAAGGATCTTCACGAAGCTTGCGAGCGTAGCTCTCAAACAATTACGCCTAAAGGGAATTCAGGTAGTAGCCTACTTGGACGACTGGCTGGTGTGGGCAGCATCCAAGACAGAATGCTTGCAAGCTTCCCTGCAGGTGATCCAGTTCCTAGAGTATCTAGGCTTTGAGATCAACAGAAAAAAGTCTCGACTTTCTCCATCTCAAAAGTTCCAGTGGTTGGGAATCCACTGGGACCTAATGTCACACCATTTCTCCATCCCGGCGAAGAAAAGGAAGGAGATAGCTGGTTCTGTCAAGAGACTTCTAGATTCCGAAAGGATATCAAGACGCGAACAGGAGAGAGTACTGGGTTCTCTCCAGTTTGCTTCGGTAACAGACCAGGTGCTAAGAGCACAGCTAAAGGATGCAACCGGAGTTTGGATTAGTTATGCATCAAGCCAGACATCTAAAGAAGTCGGTACTTCTTCAGCCACCTCCCCCGTCGGTGACGATTCACACAGACGCCTCGAAGGAGGGGTGGGGAGGTCACTCTCATCGGAAAAAGGCCCAAGGGACTTGGTCCAATCTATTCAAGACCTTTCACATAAACTTTCTAGAAGCTATGGCAGTGCGCCTTACCTTAAAGAAAGTCTCCCCGCGTCACTCGATCCACATAAGGTTGGTGCTGGACAGCAAGGTAGTTGTGAGATGCTTGAATCGACAAGGATCAAGGTCGCCACCTCTCAACCAGGTGATGTTGGCCATCTTCCGATTGGCGGAAAAGAAGAATTGGTACCTGTCGGCAGTTCACCTTCCAGGAGTCCGCAATGTGACAGCGGACGCTCTATCCAGGTTCACACCGATAGAGTCGGAATGGTCCCTAGACGCAGGATCATTCTCCTTCATCTTGAGTCAAGTCCCAGATCTGCAGATAGACCTCTTTGCGACGAAAGACAAGAAGAAGTTGCCCCTGTACGTGTCCCCGTACGAGGACCCCTTGGCGGAAGCAGAGGACGCGATGTCCCTCGACTGGAACAGAGGGTCCAGGATTTATCTGTTCCCTCCTCACAACCTTCTGTTGAGGGTCCTCAACAAACTGAGATCCTTCAAGGGAGTAGCGGCAATAGTGGCCCACAAGTGGCCGAACAGCGTGTGGTTCCCTCTGGCATTGGAACTACGGTTGAAGTTTCTACCGCTACCAGATCCAGTTCTGACCCAGCGAGTCCAGAAGTCGACTGTCTGCGCTTCATTACAGAAAACCCAGACCCTGCAGCTCATGATTTTCTCTCCCTAGCGGTGAGAAAGCGTTTCGGGATTTCGAAAGCCAGCATAGACTTCCTAGAGGAATATAAGTGCAAATCTACTAGAAGGCAATATGAGTCATCTTGGAGAAAATGGGTGGCCTTTGTCAAGGCGAAGAATCCACAGGAGATCTCGACGGACTTCTGCTTATCTTTCTTCATCCACCTCCATGGTCAAGGGTTGGCAGCTAACACGATTTCAACGTGTAAGTCTGCTTTGACAAGACCCATTCTATATGCCTTCCAGGTCGACCTCGCTAACGAGATCTTTAATAAAGTTCCGAAAGCCTGCGCTAGGCTCAGACCTTCAGCACCTCCAAAGCCTATTTCATGGTCTTTAGATAAAGTTCTTCATTTTGCTTCACTGTTGAACAATGAGGAGTGTGCGTTAAAGGATTTGACCCAAAAAGTTATTTTCCTATTTGCACTCGCGTCCGGGGCCAGGGTTAGTGAGATTATAGCCCTCTCGAGAGAGGAAGGTCGTGTTCAGTTCCTGGATGGGGGAGAGCTGAACCTGTTTCCGGATCCTTCGTTTCTTGCCAAGAACGAGTTACCCACCAACAGGTGGGGTCCCTGGAGAATCTGCCCTCTGAAAGAAGATGCATCTCTATGTCCAGTAGAATGCCTAAAGGTCTATCTTCGTAGAACTTCAGACTTCAAGGGTGGTCAACTATTTAGGGGAGAAACGTCAGGCTCAAATTTATCACTGAAACAACTCAGGGCGAAAATCACATATTTTATTCGCAGAGCGGATCCTGACAGTACACCCGCAGGTCACGATCCGAGGAAAGTTGCCTCATCCTTAAATTTCTTTAATTGTATTGATTTTGAACATCTTCGTTCATACACTGGCTGGAAGTCTTCCAGAGTGTTCTTTCCTCACTATGCGAAGCAAGTGGAGCAACTAAAGAGATCTGTGGTAGCAGTGGGTTGCGTCGTTAACCCTGCTGTTTAACTCTGCGAGGAACAGTGGTTTTAATTGGGACGATTAATTCCAGGGTGAGTGTGTAGTTACATACTGTGCTACAAACTAAGTGAGGGCACCGAGTGGCCCACGTTGACTGTTCCACTTCCAAAGGTGAACCTAGCATAAGTGCAGACATGTGTGCCGAGCGTTTCTAACGCTAATGTGACTGATTAGTAATACAGACTTTTATGACTTTGATACCTCGGTATGTTAAAAGTGGCACTAATGTTTTTCTTTCAGATAAACAAGTTTCTGTTTACTATCATACTTATGCTTAAAGTTTTGGTTATCCTCCTCTTATATATATATATATATATATATATATATATATATATATATATATATATATATATATATATATATATATATATATATATATATATATATATATATATATATATATATATATATATATATATATATATATATATATATATATATATAGTTGTTAACCTGTCTATTTATTGTCTGTCAATAAACTTGTTCTTGAGAACCTTGCGTCTCCTTCACCTGTGTCAATTTATTGATATAATTGACCATTCATTCTATGTATATTTATCTGGGATAATTCTAATAGATTGTTCCTTTATGCAAGCTAGTGTTGCATTGGTTTATGCTTTCCCTTAGCGGAAGGACTCCATCCCAGAAGGGGACGGTGGCGGATTTACAAGTTTCCTCCTATGCGGATATAAACCTTTGTCCAATACAAGTATTGAGCGGAGAACTGGTCGATATTTCATATTGACGCAGTGGTTCTTTACAAACTATGCTTTACTTAATATAGGGTGAGACCACTGTATTGGCTTGCCTGCTATTCATACATAGGTATATGTACTCTTCGAGACTTTTCCAGAGTCTAGTAGGACTCTTCCCTGTAGGGGGCAGGAAGCTCTAACATGGTTTATGGTTAGTTGAAAAGATGTATAACGGTAACATCTTAGGTCTCTAGGTCTAGTCGACTGGGGAAATACCTCCGGGGAGTACGGCACGTTCTGAGAATCCACAGATACAGTAATGCTCTGGTATACTTCCATCAGGACGACATGGCTTTAGCCCAAAAAACGGATTTTGAGCGAAGCGAAAAATCTATTTTTGGGTGAGATGGCCATGTCGTCCTGATTGACCCGCCCTTCCCTTTCTATGAAAGGGCTGTAGGACCCCTCCCTACATACAGTATCTGTAGCACCTCGTGTATCGCTACAAGGAATACAGATGGCGCCAGAATCGGCGCAATGCACGCTTACGAAACGGGAGAAGAGAGAGCCTTACGAACGGCTCTCCTTTTTCTTTCTCGTTTTTGTTTTCTTGCCAATTGACCCCTTCGAAGTGTTATCTCTTTTCGGGGTGCAGATTGCCATGTGGCGTGTCAAGAATACGTCCTCTGATATTTCGCGATATCCCTGGTACTTTTATTAGGGATATTCGCTCCAGGAGTTAGAATTCTGGGTACCTTAAGGTAAATTCTCTGGGAATATTGCCGTAGTTGTAATATACCCTAGGAAGCTACCCTATAGGAACTTCCATCAGGACGACATGGCCATCTCACCCAAAAATAGATTTTTCGCTTCGCTCAAAATCCGTTATTTCTTACGTGCAGACGGCCGGATTCCACCCTAACTTTGAATAATCCCCTCCATTGCCAAGGAGGTTAAATTAAATTTGACATCTCTGATGGACTTAGAAACCAATATCATGATACTGATCTGCCCCCGAAAGAGATGTTTCCGACCTGGACACTAATCTTGATAATTACTCCTGACTGACTCTCCTCAATGAGGAATAGCCAGAGATGGTGGCCTTCCAGTAATCATTGACTCCACCCTTGTGGCAATTCCAACTAATAGGGATCCAGCTTGACGACCCAGTATCCTAATACAATCCTCCAACTAACCCCTTACTCTGTAATGTCTTCTTGGTTATGAGTTGAGTTCGTTGTGTTAACACTATGGCAAAGTGATGTTTATATCATATAAAGTGACTGTTAAGTAATTATACTTGCATTTATTATTGGTCTTTTATTTTTCATGTGCCGAATAAAACAAAAGGTGCCTTTGACATAGACCTTATCTCCTCCCATGTATTATAATCATGTCCCAGTTACAGATATAATACAGTACTACAGGAAAAAAATGATTAGAGGAATGAAAAATTTTCTCTAGAGATTAACGCGAAAGACGGAACTGCCATCTTTCACAACACATGTTTAAGTGAGGTTCTTTTATCAGAATATTTTTATTATTATTTTCATATTCATTCATGGTGGCCTCCTGTTTCACAAATGTTATCGCAATGATAATGTTATTTCTGTCAATTATTGATTATTGCACTTACATCAATGATTTTTTTTTTTTACTATCATCATTTTGGCTTATGACATATGATCTATACTGAAACTTTATTAGTGATGTCACCCACAGATATAGAGCGAATATGTAAAATAATCGTATTAGAGTTACGTCAATATTTGTTGGGTGGTAAACATAATAGAATTAGGAAAGTGTTGAGGGTGAATTCTGATTTTCACTATCATAAGCAACAGATATTTAAAAGGTGTTAAACAAAATTATAAGTATTTTATCCTCAGTTGATTACACTTGGCTATCATATGACTCTTTGAAGGGGAAAAAAAAAAAATTTACATTTATTATCAATTACCGTTGCAGGAATTAGTATTACATCCGGTCAAATGACAAAATTCTAATAGTAATGAATTTAGGAAAAGAGGTAAGGGTCACGGTAACATTCCAACGCCGGGCAAATGCATAGCCATCCGACTATCAGCTATGACTTCCCACCAGCAACCACCCTTTCCCACTCCACTAGGCCTTGAGTCTTCCTTATAAGAGACCATCTTAGTAGGGCGAGGCACCACCTAACACTGGGGACATCGAATCAGTTTGTTTGTTGGTTGAGACCGTTGATGGTGAGACCACAGTGTGCTTGACCCAAGGGACACTATGTCATCTCATTCCTCATTCCCACAATAC
>NC_090741.1:114227080-114244580 GCF_036898095.1 Palaemon carinicauda
GTTGTCTCATGCTTCGAGATATTTACTTGCCACTGAAAAAAATTTAAGCCAATACTCCATTTCTTGGAATTATTCTCTCGCATCCATATCTTCAATTTATCGTGGATTACACCATTGAGTCGCTCCACTGCTCCTTGGCTTTGGGGATTCCTTGGCCGACCTGTCACTAGCTGCAATTGTGGCCAAAGTGTTGATAATTCGGATATCACAGAATTCACAAATTCCCTACCGTTGTCACTTTGCAGTACTGCGGGAGCACCGAATGTTAAAAACACAGGTAGAAGTGTCTGAGCTACCTGTTCTGCTCTTTTAGATTTAAGGGGCTTAACACAGAAAATTTGGTAAAATGATTAACATAAGTTAGGATGTATTTATGATCCCCGTCAGGAAATGACTGAAAATTTATTAGATCAATTTGGTACCTCGATTGGTTTCACGACAAGCCCTTTTGGTTGCTTCCGACTCTTTTTTTAAATGGCACTCTACACAAAAGTTAATAAACAGGTTACAATATTCCATAGTTATGTTAGACCATTTCTTTTTAACTTCAAATAAAGTTTTCTTCTCGCCATCATGACCAACATCTTTATATGCCTTTTCTATTGCACCATACACTTCTTCAAACGCTGCTACGTATTTATAATGTTCTACCCCATCTGTTCTTTTTTTTATCAAACATTCCGTTTCTCATATCTTGAACAAAAGTTATAATCAATAGTGGTGATAGCATTACTTTCTAGATCCTTTGATAACCTTGATATAATATCTTTCACTGTTTCAAGCGAGTACATTCTTGTGTTCTTCCCTTTTCCTTCAACGATAGTCCGTAACCTTGCCTCGAAATTTTTTTTTACTTCCATCGCTGAAGCCATGAGGATTATTCGATATTCGCCAAGAACTTTTGTAAAGAATGGGAAGAATTCCGTAACTAATCTACGTATTTGTCGAGAGAATTGTCATGAGTACCGTATGTTTCACTTCACACCTTCACTCCTATTTACAAGTTGATAACAATTGTTGGTGATAGTAAGGCATTAGGCTACTAAAACTTACTTATAAATGGCCAAACTGCCATTAACAAAAGAGATTAGAATAGGATAAAACATTAAAAGTTAAAAATACTGTCAACATACTGTATTCTATTCACAAAATTTCTTCACCCATTAATTACAGATGGTATAGTATTCGATTTATCAATATTCGGCAAATTGGTCTTGCCGAGTCTTGAAACCGTGCTGATTTTAAATACTAGGCAAGAAAAATTGCTCATTTTACATAATCGGCAAATCGCTTGCTCATTCTCAATAATAGGCATTTCTATTGCCGATTTTCAATAATGAGCGTAAAACACACACACACACACACACACACACACATATATATATATATATATATACATACATATATATATATATATATATATATATATATATATATATATATATATATATATATATATATATATATATGTATATAGATAGATAGATAGATAGATAGATATAGATTTTTTTTTTCAAGAATAAATATCTCCATAAATATTCCTCTTTAATCCAATAACTTTTATTCATATATAGCTAAGACTTTGGTAATTTTAAGTTTGCTCTTGCTGCTACCATCCCTCTACAATCTATCTTTCTCTTACTCACCCCACTTAGCTGCCAGAGTCCTGTACTCCCATAAAGTATTTCCTTTTATCACTTGATATTCCTATGAACTCAGAGAACATGTTATCAAACTTCATAAGCTTCAATGGACCGTTTAGGGTGAGACAGGAATGAAGAATATTCAACAAATTCGAACATAATTCATGGAATGAATCAATTGCGAGCTTATTAAATTGAAAGAAGACAAATCTCACTTATGATTTGCTTCACAAAAACCCATCGTGTGAGATTTACTGGAATATTTTCTTATTATTCAATACTTCTTTATTCACTTTAATACTTACATATCTGCGGCCCAAAAAAACTTGAGATTTATATAACTCAACTATAAAAATCATGGAATTTTCTTAATTAATTAATGGCACTAAACAACGTTATAAATACATCACAATGGGGAAATTTCTTCAAAGTAATGCTGAACAATAAAAACCGTCAAAATGACAAATTACTACGTTTCATACAGAATCAGAAATACATCACATTGTGATATGTAATCAATGTTCCATAAAGTTATAAAATATTAATTTTGCAATGTATAATCATTAAATCACATCAAATGACGTTAAAAAACATTATATTGAATTCATTAAACGCCCTTTACTATAGGCCAATTCAATAGATATATAGAATTAAGATAATTGCTCATTACGTTCCATAAAGTTACATTCAACCCCATTGAAGGAATTATGAAGTAACCTAAGTGTCCTGAAAACTTGTCTTGAGACGAATGGCAAAAGTTATAGCACCCACCCCTCACTCTCTCTCTCTCTCTCTCTCTCTCTCTCTCTCTCTCTCTCTCTCTCTCTCTCTCTCTCTCTCTCTCTCTCTCTCTCTCTATGAAGAAGTTTTTCCACGTTGTATAGTTATAGAATAGAACAATATTTTCGTTTCTCAAGTGAGATTTTTTAATCCTTTTTATCGTTGACTTTTCTTTGTACATGATAATAATGAAAATAACAATGATAATAAAATAATTGTTATCTCCAAAGGAAAGAAAAACATTCACAACTTTTTTTCAAAATTTTCACTCCAAAAGTTTGTCAATTCATAATAATCCGTCCTAATTAAGGATCGTTTTCTTAAGAACACCCTTTCTATTTTGGGTTTTCTTTATTTCTTATTTTTTAGATGTTGATATCATGTAGACGAGTTTTTTTTTTTTTCCAGAAAATTCCATCCCTGGAAGTATTTTTATGATGCGAAACATATTCCTAGAAGAGAAAACCTTTTTCTAGCCTCTTCGATCTTAAGATACTGGAGAAGCTACTATATAAAAGGAGGTGAGGTTTCTGAAGAAAACATCCTTGCTGAAAGAACAAGTAACAGTCAGTAATTAAATGTCGCACTACTGTACTTGTGTGATTATTTTCTAATCGAAATATACTTCTGAATTCCGATCGTTCATCACTTACGTCTTCTAAAGCTTTTATATTTCCATTGTTAAAACATTTTCATACGTTTTGGATTCACCTTTGTCAAGTTTCACTTCGAGAATCCTATTCATCTCTCTTAATTTCCCTTTAGGTACCACCATCCATGTCCTCACGTCTCTCTCTCTCTCTCTCTCTCTCTCTCTCTCTCTCTCTCTCTCTCTCTCTCTCTCTCTGTTATGGGGAGAAACAGAAGCTGTTATTCCTTTACTGCATAATCTTCGGTTCTCGAGAATTATCTGTTTTGCTTATAGCATTATCAATATAATTTTTTCTACTCATGCATAGAAAATCCATAATCCTATTTATCACTTTCCAATGAGTAAATCATCCATATAATAATAATAATAATAATAATAATAATAATAATAATAATAATAATAATAATAATAATAATAATAATAATAATAATAATAATGGAGGTACATTGATATCCCTAGAAATGAAACAAAACTTTTTTCTATATTTTACTAATTAAATTTTACTTAATCTACTTAGTAAATTTTACTTATTTTACTAAACAAATTCACTTCAAAATAATCATTCCTAATCAAGGGAGTTTTCTCTAAGATTTACCTTTCAAATTTGTTTTTTCTTTTTTTTTACTTTTTTGTTCCGGATATGATGGAGATGAGTCTTTTTCAAAAAATTATGTCCAAAGGTTTTCTAACTATAAAAAAAAAAAAAAAAATCTCGGAAGAAAAGTCATTTTTTTATAGGTCTCTTCGACTTCTACTAAAGAATGTTTGTCTTTCCTTCTTGTTAGATAACAAGATGTCGGCGGAGGTACAAGGGAAAGCAGGGTCTTTGTTAAAAGGACGAGGATTAAAGGTAATTCATTGTAACAAGTTCCAATGTTAATGTTTATATAGTTTCTTACAGAAAATTTTTACGTAACGAAAAGAATAACGCATGAGTTCCCATTATTTGTCCTTGGATTTTTCAAAACTGTTAAGATCTCTCATAATATTTTAAGAATAATCACTTCGGTGTGTCTTTTCCAAATTTTATCCCGAAGTTTTCATCTCTCTCTCTCTCTCTCTCTCTCTCTCTCTCTCTCTCTCTCTCTCTCTCTCTCTCTCTCTCTCTCTCTCTCTCTCGAACTAGGAATAGAACTAGTAGTAGAACTAGAACTAGAAAATTAGAACTTTGGGAGGGAAGAATCACTTTCCCCCGGATTGTTTATCTTTGTCGACTATTTTTCCGTAGTGGAAGAAACTTTAGTAGGTAAAAATAATGTTGTCTGAAAGTTTTCAAAAGAACAGCAGATTTTTCTCGGAGATTTTGATCATACTAAGTTTTGCTGGTTAATGCTCTTTCTCCACTTTTACCAAACACTTTAGTTATATATTCTGATAACTTTCGTGATCCCCCAATTTTTTTTTTTTGCGTATGTAGTAAACTTTGAATATTTCTCTGTGATTTTGAGTAAACGAAGTTAATAAAGTTCAAGGAAATTTGCCGATATTTTACCTCAGACTTTCGACATCTCTTATATTCATACTTTTCTTTTAATAAAATTTATCCTGTTAACGGTATAGTTTTCTTTTTTCCATTTGTTGACAATCTTAGCATATATATAAATTGTGTTGGCGAAAGAGTTCTGTTTATGTAAGTTCAGCTCTCTCTCTCTCTCTCTCTCTCTCTCTCTCTCTCTCTCTCTCTCTCCTCTCTCTCTCTCTCTCTCTCTCTCTCTCTTCCTCAAGCACACATATAAACGAGCCCAAACAATGCAAAGAGCCCTTTCACATCCCCATAAATCAAGCCTCTTGTTAAGGAAGCCACTTTCGTAAGCTTTCACAACATGGTCCACCCCCACCCCCGCCCCTCTCCCCCATTCTTAAAAAGGTTTATTCAAGTCAGTTATTCTTTATGTAACAAAGAAGAATTCAAGATTTAATTCCTTTTACTGAAAGATTAAAATCAGCCGAACATTGAATTGTTCTCTCAATTCTTCATGGTCCTTTACCAATAAAAGTGAAATGACTTTACATTCAATAACTTTTCTCACAGAAAATACAATATCGATTTAAAATACTAAAACAGATTATTTTATTCTCTAATCTAAAAAAAAAGAGTAATATCAATGTCGTTCTTTTTTTCCGAAAGAAAATGGAAAATAACAGTTGTTATTATCCTACTTATTGGAAATTAGTGAAAAATATATAGAAGTAATTGTCTACAATTTTAATGAAATAAAGGAGACTTAGAGTTTAAATTTCTGTAGCTGAAAGAAGAATGAAATCAACTTAATTTTAACATAACCTCAAAAAAGATGTCATTAAATTGAAATGTGAAAATTTCAGTTGACTAAAATCCCGGTAGAGATATCATTCAAAATGTAAGCTTATGGCTCTGACAATATGATAGATTCTGGTTTATTAATACATAATTTTCAGTTTGCTTCATACTTCTCTCTCTCTCTCTCTCTCTCTCTCTCTCTCTCTCTCTCTCTCTCTCTCTCTCTCTCTCTCTCTCTCTCTCTCTGACGAATACTTTCAGAATACAAAATATTTCTGACCTTTTTTCTCGCTTGCTAAGACATAAAAATCTTGTCAAGCGAGAGATATATGAAAAGGTAAACAATAAACATTTTAATTTTGCTGACCAACAAAACTAATTAAATTGTACAGAGAATCTGGAAGAGAAAGCAAGGCAAGGTTTTTAACATCTTATTTCAATTAGAAGAATTCTTTTGGAAGCCTCACAAAAGAATTCTTTCTGATGTTTTGACCACAAAACAGAAGCTGCTCATTTGGGAGGCTTGATAAAGGGCACAAAATACACAAGAAATACGTATGGACAGACATTTAGACGGACAGGCAAGTCTATTTAGGTAACAAGCCGGAGATGCGTAAGATAACGAAGAATAATACAGAAAAAGAAAATAGGGATTAGAATAAAGATATTTTAGAGAGAGAGAGAGAGAGAGAGAGAGAGAGAGAGAGAGAGAGAGAGAGGAGAGAGAGAGAGAGAGAGAGAGAGAGAGAGAGTTTTAAGATTTTCCGTGATTAAGCTCTTCTGAACAAATGTTTTAATTATTCAATTTTACTTACTATCGACTATTTTCTTACCTGTCTTATTTTGTTGGGGGAAAAAACTTACTGTTTATCAAATTTCTTTTTCCTGATCTAGATAATAAACTCTGACACCGTCATTCAGTTAATTATTGATGCATAATACATAAGATTTTCCATTATTTTAACCTTCCTTCGCGATTAGATCTTCCAAGACTTTCCCCTCCTGTACGCAGTACTGGGTTTGCAGTTAATTCTAACAGTCTTTCCTTTTCCACCATAAGGCACAATACTACAAAGAATTCTAGGAGTTTGATTCCATCTGTTACGAGATTGTGAAAGGGTCTCCCTAATCTGGAGATGAATAGCTGGCACTACGGAAGTTCACACTTATTTCAAAAACTTTTATGTCCGGTAGGTTAACATGGGTCTCTCTTACACAGTTACTCAAATTATCAGAATAACAATATAATAAAAAGTATTAATTTCTGATACCACGGAAGGAATTGCAGCCTATGAGCACTGAAAAAAAAAGCGAAAAGTAAAATTATATAAAAATAAAACTTATGACGGAATTTGAACAACGAAAAGAGTATTTTCTGACAGCCAGCATTTCCAGTCAACAAATTCGAAATCAGATCATTATTAGCGTCCTGGATTGACTCTTGACCGATGGCAAGCTTTCCCAGAGATTCCAAGGTGATCTCTTTTTGAAATTGTGTGAATTCTTGCCGACAAAATTTCAAATGTTGATACGTAAAATTTACATTGCCAATTTAAAACAAAATTTTGTTTTAATATAATCGTAAGAAAAGAAGCAGAGTACGAGGAAGCAATAATTTTCTGTTCTCTGGAACCTTTACAGATTCCCTGATTAGAAATGATTAGTGTAACTTTAGTAATTCGTTTCTATCGTCTTCGTATCTTTTGAGCCTCTAGAGCCTTCCATTCAGAAATTGATTCAATTGCCAATGACGTAAGGACGTTATTAGCCAGGAGTAATGATGCCCATATGAAAAGATCCTCTTTCTCATCCCAATAAGCAGAGGTTTCTTTCACCTAACACCTCCTACACCTTGTTATCTTATTCCGTCTTCTTCTTCTTTGATCGTCTTCCTCTTCCTCCTCCTACTACTAAAGAGAAGAAGAGTCTTCTTTAAAGGCCCTAAATCCAGCCACTCAGCCACCGTCCTTTATCCTTAAGTCTTTTGTTTTGTATTCTAGCTTTGTCAAGTTCTTTTTTCCTCTTCCATAGGTGTAGGATAGCTCTCCCCTCTAGTCATAAAAGTCTCTCTCTCTCTCTCTCTCTCTCTCTCTCTCTCTCTCTCTCTCTCTCTCTCTCTCTCTCTCTCTCGAATTTTACTTTTGTTTATAACCGAGATTAGCTTAAACTCTCCTGTGTAAATGGAACGCCACTTATGAAACAAAAGTGTTTAAATGGAGATCTGAAATTCTTGACTGAATATTACATGTTATTGATTATTTTATTGTCATTCTGAATATTTCTAAAAAAAAATTTTGTATATATAATTCCTGTGTCAGCCAAGATTCTTTAGATTAGATAATAAATATCTAAGCAAATGAGTATGT
Organism: Palaemon carinicauda; assembly: GCF_036898095.1. NCBI lineage: Eukaryota > Metazoa > Arthropoda > Malacostraca > Decapoda > Palaemonidae > Palaemon > Palaemon carinicauda. Next base: position 114,234,782 of record NC_090741.1, read on the forward strand.
CATTGAGTGAATATTACAGGTGTGACTCAACAACTGTGCCAGCACTTCCGGATTTCATTTCGAAGATGCTGCAACATAATGTATGATTTGTGTTCGAGTCAGAGGATTTACACAGAATTGAATTTTATATTTTGCCGTTTACTTATATCATCGTTTAAGATGAGTTTCTTGAAACAGATTTGAAAGCTTTTCATAATAATTACAGCTCAGCTTCTACTTGAATTTATTATAGCATTTGTTTTTATTTGTATGAAATAAAAAAACACGTTTAGACATTGAACAATTAACAGGAAGTTATTGCTCTAGAGAATTTAAAGGATTTAGATTGTTAACGGCTCCATAAATTATCGGTTCCAGGAAAGGAAAAACGAGAATGAAATGGTCATCGTCCTTCACTGACAGAGTTGCCGAGTCAGCACGACTCGAGTGTCTCGATGCCTCACCTTTTATTGGTCATTAAATCCTAAAGTTTTTATGCTTAAGTCACAATTCGAACGCCTAGTTCCTCATTGAATCCCAAGTCAATGAAAAGTCAAAAACAGAATAAAGGGAAATTAAGACTCTTTGACTTTAGAAAATTGAAGGAGTTTATTCAGATGGTTTTAGTTGTCATAAAGGTTAATGTTATCATCAGCCTCTTTAATAATCAGGTTTACACTAATGGGGCCTTCGTAATAGTCATTAACATCTTTATTAAGTATCTATAAATAATATATATATATATATATATATATATATATATATATATATATATATATATATATATATATAATATATATATATATATATATATATATATATATATATATATATATATATATATATATATATATATATATATATATATATATATACATATATATATAAACTTTGATACAGATACGAGATATACTTGTGTAAAAGTTTTGCTCAAAGATTAACTAGAAGCTATGATTCTATCATTCATCTTTGACATCTGTTAATTACTTTAAGGTACATAATACTTATTACTGTGAGTAATATATTCAATACAACTTGAATTATCAACATATTTTATATAACGAATGCTTAGCCTAAGAGGCCAGGCTGCATCTGGCTACTGGCCATAAACCACCACCAATGAGTTTCTCTCTTTAATATCAGTTTATTCATTAATCTTAATCCCTCGACCCCTCAGCAACTCTCGAGGAACTTTTTCAGATTCCTAAATTAATTTCATTAAAATGTATGATATCAATTGAGTGTCTTGAAGTCCCTTGGAAGGGAAGATCACTGCTTTTATAGTTGCTGATGTTCGCATTTGTTGAATGACTACCTACAAAGAATTCATTCGGCCATTAGCTACGTCCAACTCCAAAACTGTCGTTGGTTGGTAAGTTACTGTTATGCAGTCATAGGGTCATTACCTACGTCTGAATTCGTCGTATGTCGATTAGTTAGTGACTGAAGTGTTATTGTTTGATTAGGTACCTCTCAAACAATAACTAGTTGAATAGCTACCTACTAAGCAATCATTGTTTGTTTATAACTCCGCTCAGAAGCTACTCCTTTCTTATTTACCTTCTTATTATTAGTCACATGTAAATTATTTTCGCACTAAACCATCATTAATTAATATGTTACCTCCTGAACTGTAATTTGGTCTATTATCTACATACATATTGGTTGATTGTATACCAACTAAGCAGCTATTGTTTGATTAGCTACTGTCGAAGCAGTCAATAGCCGATTATTCATCTCCCAAACAGTTATTGGTCTCTTAGTACTTCCCAACAGTCATTGCTTTACTGATTACCTACTAAGTATTTCTTGGTCATGCAGCCACCTAACAAACAATTATTGGTCAGTTAGTCATCACCTAAATAGTAATTAGTCAATAAGGTATTTTTTAAGCAGTCAGTGATTGATTGTATGTCAATAAAGTATCCATTAGTCGATTCGCTTCCTCCTAAGCAGTTATTGGTCAGTTAGCTACCTCTTAATCTCTCCTTGGTCTATTAGCTTCATTGGCCGATTACCTACCTCGTATACAGACATTGATTACCTACTGAGCAGGCATTGGTTAATTAACCATTCACTGAGCAATTATTTGTTTATTGGGTGCCTAGTAGGCTCTCATTGTCTGATTATCTCCTTACTAGATAGTCATTAATTAATTAGTTACCTATTAAACCGACATTGGTTGATTAGGTACCTATTAAGTGTTTATTTTTCAAATAGGAAACTACAAAGAAGCCATTTGTTTTTTTCAGATGCCTCCAACACAGTTACTGGTTAATCAACTGCTTACTAAACAGCCATTGGTCGCTTTATTGATAAACACTAATTTTCAGGATAAATCGCCCTCGCGTGGCAAAACCGAAGGTCAGAGGCAAAAAACTCTATGCAGTTTAAAGATGTCCTAAGTCACCTTATTATGTGGTACGAATATCAAAGTCCGGTCCATCAAAACGGCATTAGCTGGCCAGCCCATTAAGAAGTCATTGGTAAATTAGATAAATACTAAACACCAAATATCCAATTAGCTACATACTAGGTAGTGTCCTTTGTTGATTAAATGCCTACTAAGTAGTCATTGGTTGATTACGTACCCACTAATGATCCTTGGTTAATTAGTTAGCCACTGATAAGTTAGCCATTAAATAAAAACGTCCTCAGATTATTGTATTGTGCAAAAATATCTTAGAGTATCAAAGATAACATTTATATTATGGTTTTATCACAAGAGCTTGAATAACCTTATAAAGTAAAAGTTATTTCATTCAATATGGTAATTATTTATTGTAAACTATTAATTTCCTTCAGTTTTAGTCATTTCAGGAAGGAAGCGAAGTTTCTACTGTATCTTGAAATGGTTTGAGTAGTCCCTTCTTGACTCAGAGGACTTGGTCAAAGTATATTTACTGCAGTGATTTGTGAGAAGTGAGACAATGGAAAGTGAGGGAAGCATGACTGATTGAAATAGAGACGGCTATAAGGAACTGGCCTAAAATGAATGGTAAGAATTAGAGAAGTTAAAGGAAGAAAGCATCATCCATTATCCCTTAAAAAGGGATGGTTGGAATTAGAGGTGTGTGCGTGAGAATGCAAGGAATGTGGGTATGAAGGGAATTTTGTCTAAAGTGTACACTACAAAGCAAACTGTAAGCAAATGAGAAGTTTAATGAAATATATATTTTTTACAATTCTCACAAAACTAGGATTTTGAAATAAAGAATTACGTTTCATCTGTTTGTCTTATGCATGTTTGTATGACCACATGTCATTCATCTTCTCTCTCTCTCTCTCTCTCCCCCCCCCCCCCTCTCTCTCTCTCTCTCTCTCTCTCTCTCTCTCTCTCTCTCTCTCTCTCTCTCTCTCTCTCTAGTTAATACTTCTGTCACTCGACCCCTGCTGCTTCCGGAAGTGGGTGCACCTGCCTGTTTAGAGGTCCCCCTCAAGGAGTGATTTGGAGGACTCCCAACCAAGTTTGTTTAATGACGAAGGAATGCTCCTGTGTGGTCGCTTCAAATGACTTAACTCCTCCGGGTAACAAATGAGGCAGCCACTGTTGTATCACAAGTATCAAACGCTTTTTTTGTTTTTAATTCTAGATAATTACTTGGTTGAATGACAGAGCTGATATATTTACTTTCGCTTCTTGTCATTTTTTACAAATATGTGAAAAATTTCACGTTAATCTCTTTGAAAACATTTCATCCGGTAAGAATCCAAACTTGATAATTCTCAAGAGATCTTTACAAAGCTTTTTTCTCTTTGATGGAAATTATTTCATACAAAACTGAATCCTTTTATTCTGCGTCTTTTCTAATCAGAAGAATTCCCTTACTCTCAACAGCAATATTCCATTGATTATTACAACGACAAACATGAATAGGAAAGCATGAAAAAAATTAAAAGATCAAGTTTCCTGATTCTTCTTTCTTTTTTACTTTTTTATCATATAATGTCAAAAGGTTGATGTTAATTAAAAAATATATATATATATATCGTGGATTTAACGTATCAAGTAAATGGAAGATGGAATGGTTTTACTGCTTTGGTAGTTTCAACGAAGCCTCAAACTACATATAAATCTATGTATACATTTCTTTGTACCGTTTTCGTTTCTTTATTTTTTATCTCAACCAGTAGAATTAATTCTAATATATTTTGAGCTCATCTCTGCCAACACATTTTTCATTATAATGGAAATATCTCATGTTTTAAAACTCTCAATTTCCCTTTTTAAGTGGAAAAAAACATTTCCTATAATCACTAGACAATTAGCAAAAAACGTGCATTTCCTTATTGCATCTTTTAGTTGTTCTTAGTCTTATATATTTAAGTCATTTTCATATCTATAGAAAATCTAACATTGCCACTAATTCCTGTTCATCAGGGCGTGCTAGCATAAATAAAAGAAAAAATATATATTGATTTTATTTCTTCAACTTAACTAATGTATGAAAAGAGTCCTGTTTAACTATCAGTAAACAAGACAAATGTAAGAGAACATAGAAACTAAACAAGCAGACAATTAAGTACGCTTAGAAATTATTATTGAAAAGTGATTGGTTTAGATTAAGTCAACTTGATCTAAACCAATCACATTTCAGTATCTTTTTTATTGATACGAAAAACCAAAACCCGATCGATTTCTAAGCGTACCTCATTGTCTGTTTGTTTAGTTTCTAAGCTATCTTTCAGTAATTTTGATAGTTAAACAGGGGATTATTGCTATTGCCATATATATTATGCAAAAATATATTACTATTGATAAATCAGTGTATTAATTTGCTAAATGTAGCTTCTATATTTTTTTTATAAGCGTTGCCACATGTAACAAAATGTTAAGCACCTTTAAATGAGGAACTGATCAACGTAATGGAAGATTTGGCACCGCATTTAAGTGTGGCATTTTGAACGTTCATTATTGAGTGATTTTGTCATATCTTCAAACATATCACGCAGATACGTGATCTTTGATGATAGTTTGACTTCCATTATCAGAAACTTGGTTACACTGCTAATCACGGGTAAGTGTTAAAATGAGATATTACTTCGTGGAATACACTCTCCACTACAAGAACACATCTCTTTTCGTGTTCCTATTTTATGATTAAACATAAGGAACGACTAATTATTATTATTATTATTATTATTATTATTATTATTATTATTATTATTATTATTATTATTATTATTATTATTATTATTATTATTAGTTAAGCTACAGCCCTAGTAAGAAAACCAGGATGCTAATAGTGCTGGCGCTTCATGAGGTAAAAAAGCCCGGTGATAAAAGAAAACAAATAATATATATATATATATATATATATATATATATATATATATATATATATATATATATATATATATATATATATATATACCTATATCTATATATATACATATATATATATATATATATATATATATATATATATATATATATATATATCTATCTATATATATATATATATATATATATATATATATATATATATATATATATATATAGATAGATAGATAGATAGATAGCCTATGATAACTATTGAATTGAAAATATAAAATACTTTAATATCAGTAATAACATTGAAATTGACATGTCATATATAAACAATATATACAGACTTATATCGGTCTGTTCAGCATGAACACATTCGCTGTAAGTTTGAATTTCCGAAGTTCCACCGGTTCATTTGAAATCAAACTTTGAGAATACGGGATAGTGTTACGCCATATGATTAAGAAGGCAAGAAAGTTATGATTAACTGCCTACCTAATAATACTTATAGTGTGATACAGTCTGGGAAGATCTGAATGCAAAGGATGATCAGAATTATGGAAAACCGTATGCAGCACGCAAAGACAACTAACTGAATGACGATAGCAGAGATCAATATGGAGATCAGAAAAAAGAAATTTAAAAGACCATAAGTTTTTATCCAACAAATTAAGATGAGAGTCAACAACTGAATACCAGACAAAAGAACAATACTCGAAACAAGGTAGAATGAAAGAATAAAACATTTTTTCAGGATAGATTGAACACCGAAAATCCTAAGAGAATTTCTCAGTAAGTAATTTTTTTGTGCAGTTAAAGAATAAACAGACTAAAAGTGTTTCTCAAAAGTGAATTTGTAATAATCACACCTAAACTTTCAAAGAACATATATGTATTTGAAGCAACATTATCAATGAAGAAATTTTGATGTTTAGGAACAACTGTCTTTAAGCTACTTAAAATAATACTTTGAGTTTGGATTAGGTTCAACTTCATGCCTACTAATTTACGCCGTTCTATCTATATTAAGCGTTTTATTACCACAAATTCAACATTATGGAGATTAAATTGATACAAATAGAGTAGCATCATTCCTATATGAAGAGCAGCGACCTTGTTTTCTAGGCCAAACTACATACCATGGCTATATGGTATGAAAAGTAATGGGCCAAGAACAATTTCCCAAGGAACAAAAGATATCTAATTTCTATACTCACGATGGTGTCCATCAAGAAAATGACAAGAAAACGCTTACCTATTCCCATTTACTTAAATTTGAACAAGGGCCATATTATTAACAGGTTATTGACAGCACTAAAACCAAGGTCAATCATACTAACATCCTTACCACAATCAAGACATTTCTGTGCTGCATTGGAGATTGGGAAAAGCCAAAAGTCCAGAATAGAGAACAGATTATTACTTTTAGCTTACCTATTTAGACATTTTGCCAAAAGACGTTAGAAAAAAAAATCATTATGGAAATTGGGTAGTAATCAGCAGGACTAAGGGTGCCACAAACACATTTGCCTAATGGATTAACATTAGCAATTGTCAAACATGAGAAAAGAAACTATTCTTGATAGCTTCCAAAAATTAACAGACAACTACGGTCGAGAGACAAAGTACGGTCGATTAGCTTTTTCAGCAGAATGTTCAGTAGTTTTAGTTTGTGTGAAGTGAATATAATTTGGTGTTGTTGGGAAAAAAACATAGGATAAAGTATATTTTAGATACAGAATAGGGTTCTGCTTATGCAAAGTATACACCATGCGTGCGCAGAGGCTCAGTTAATCTAAGATGTAGTAACACTTATTAAGTTTAATAAGGGATATCAACTTGGTCTGTAGAGTTGTCTTATTCATACCAAAGACATTATAATAGGAACAATGTTGCTTATATGGAAATTCTTGTAAAAAAGTCTAAGTTGATTCATTTTACATATATATATATATATATATATATATATATATATATATATATATATATATATATATATATATATATATATATATATATATATATATTGCGACGGGCCGAGAGAAGGTTGTGACTCAAAGGCAGGTTGAAAGCAACTGAGTGATTTATTATAAAACACTCTCCTTTATATACAAAACTTCAAGGCAACAGGAAATCTCAGGTTCGAAAAACAGACAATGTTACAGAGGAAAAACGCAGACATGTTTATTCTGGTTCTTTTAGTGCGAGAGCAGAGCGAAGATACAAGCATAATATATACAAAATTAATTATGTACGATCGTGTGACACACGGTTGGTACATGGCTCCCCCCCCCTAAAAATTACATACTATACATGTTAAATAGGGCACCCCAATCTGGAGAGCGGAACTGTAGGTGGGTCATCTGGCAGAAGATAAAACAGTTTTTTGACTATCAATGGAAACCCAGTCTTCTTTGCCACGAATGTTTAGTACGAATGCTTTCGGACTGCATCGGATCACAAGGAAAGGGCCCGCGTAAGGGGGCGTTAGCGGTGGATTGCTAGTGTCGTTGCGCAGGAAGACGTGCGTTGCAGAGAGCAAGTCTGTTGGTATGTGGTGCTTCGCTGGGGGCTTGTAAGTCTGGCGGCATGGAGAAAATTTTCCCAAGACGTGACGTATGCGCTGGAGATCGTTGGAGGAGGTTGTAGAAGGAAAAAATTCGGCAGGGACGACCAACGGGTCGCCATACACCATTTCCGCTGCCGAGACGTCGAGGGCGTCTTTAGGAGTGGTCCTTAGTCCCAGGAGGACCCGGGGAAGCTGAGTAAACCAGTTGGAATCCTTGCAGCGGGACATCAAAGCTGCTGTGCGGGTGCGATGAAAACGTCCATCCATTCCATTGGCGGCAGGGTTGTAGGCCATTGTCTGATGTAGGGTGATGCCCAGGAGATCCGCTAATGATGTCCACAATTGAGAGGTGAAAGTGGTTTCCCTGTCAGAAGTAATATACTCAGGGATACCAAATCTTGCAATCATCCAGAGAGTAAGGCAGATGTACATGCGGTGGACGTTGCAGTTTCCATAGGAATGGCTTCAGGCCAACAAGTGGATCGGTCGATGACGGTAAACAGGTAACGATGTGATGTGATGTGATGTGGGTAGGGGGCCTACAACGTTGACGTGAATGTGTGTGAAACGACGCTGCGGTAGAGGAAACGTGCCCACTCCTGAATCCGTGTGTCGAAGTACTTTAGAAGTTTGGCAAGAAGTACAGGCACGGATCCAATCCTCAGCATCCTTAGAAATGTCGTGCCAAATAAACTTTGCCTTCAGCAGCTGTGCAGTAGAGCGGCACGAGGGAGGTGAAAGGCCGTGAATGAAATCAAACACCTGCCGGCGCATGGGGGCAGGAATCCAAGGTCGCGGTCTACCAGTACTGACGTCACAGAGGAGGGTGGTGTTGGAGTCTTCGATGGGGAAGTCTTCCCAACGGAGGGACGTGCAGGATGTCCTACATGCTTGATACTCTGGATCCTTTCGTTGGGCTTCAGCCAGGCCATTGTAATCCAATCCCAGTTGAACGGCAGCCAACGTGTTTCTTGACAGGGCATTGGCAACGGGATTCATTTTCCCAGGGACGTATTGAAAGGGGCAATTATTTTCAGCCGGGCTGACCAGGTATCAGACTGTCGAGTAAAGGCGTGCACCAAAGGCATGTGGTCTGTGCAAATGACAAAGAACGTACCCTCTAAGAAATGGCGAAAGTGACAGACAGCCAAGTGCACCGCCAGCAATTCTCGATCAAAGGTAGAATAACCCAATTCTGCCTTGGACAGTTTTCTGCTGAAGAAGGCCAATGCGCGGGGCGAGCCGTTGACCACCTGCTCGAGTATTGCACCAATAGCGACATCGCTGGCATCGGTGGAGAGGAGAGGGGCATGTGGGATAGGAAAAGTGAGAGCCGCAGCAGTTGATAGGGCCTTCTTTGCATTGCAGAAGGCTGCTTCTTGAAGGGGACCCCACTTCAGGTCCTTTGCCTTGCCCTTGAGGGAGGCGTAGAGGGGAGCAAGAGTGGAGGCAATGGCTGGCAGAAAATGGTGATAATAGTTGATCATGCCCAAGAATTCCTGCAGAGCTTTGACGGTCGAGGGCGCGGGGAAGTTCTGAACGGCTGCTACCTTCTAAGGGAGGGGATGGACTCCTTCAGGAATGATGCGGTGCCCTAAGAACATCACTTCGTTGGAGCCAAAGGTACACTTGTCGTACTGGACTACAAGGCCGTTTGTTTGCAGGCAGTTGAGCACGATTAGCAGGTGGCGGAAGTGTTCCTCTTTTGAGGAGGAGAACACAAGTATGTAATCCACATAACATACACAGAAAGGGAGGTCCCCTAAGATACTATCCATGAGACGTTGAAACGTGGCCCCAGCATTACGAAGGCCAAAACAGGAGTAATTGAAGGTGTATGTACCAAACGGAGTGGTGATGGCAGTCTTGGGGATGTCTTCTGGGTTCCTAGGCACCTGATAATACCCTTTCAGGAGGTCGAGCGTAGAGAAAACCTTCGCTTTGTTCAGGTATGAGGTCACGTCGGCAATGTTTGGGATGGG
>NC_090741.1:114254580-114259580 GCF_036898095.1 Palaemon carinicauda
ATTAACGTCAGAACAGAGAGCATTGTTACATAAATTAGCATTAAAGCATATTTACAGATTATTAAAATTAAAAATGTAATAGTTGTCGTAACGATCAAATTAACCGATGTTTACGACGAATGTAATAGATCCCATTTATTCAAATGCCTTAAATGGCAACTTAGCGTAATGACATTTCATGTAATGGCTTCAGAATTGCCTACTCCCGTAATTAGCTCTATTGTGCTTATTACTGCAATTAACCAGGATTTTAATGAACATTAGAGACAAGACTCAAAACACACCACAACTGTTTCTCACCATTTTGGCTTTGTGTTGTGTCTCTTTTTGTTGATAGTGTCATTATTTGTGGGATTTCTCAGTTGAATCCGAATAGCCTTAGAACTTCATATTTTGTATCTGATGGAAGCATTTCTTGGTCTTCATACTACACGAGATATCTTAGCCAGCGTTTACCATATTGAAATACTACAAAACTACAATTAATTCAAGATATTCAAGTAAAGCTCGCCCAGATTCTAAGACAATACGTACCATCGCGAAAATCATATTAAGGTAGGCTAACTTCACACAGCAAACTTATATAGGGGTCAGTGTCTGGACGAAGCGGACTCTAAACATCGAGTCTGCTTCCAGTAGACTTTATGTTACACACAGAAGAAGAATATAGATATTCCTTGCGCTCTATATATTAGACTGATGTTTATGTTTAATTAACGTTTTGTTACTGAAACTGTTTAAAAAAAAAAAATCGTTTCATGATACGAACCATAAAACAATTTCATCACAAAGGTGACTTTTAATAAACGCAACTGAAGATCTCTTCATTTCCCATCTTCTTACATTTGATTCAAATATTGAAAGTTTTTCAAACATTTGAATCCTAAATTGAACTCCTTCTGGCCTCTGTAGACGGCGTTTGCCTTATTCGGGACAGGTACAAAATGCTGAGCCCGAAGCCAAGCGACTGATAGCCTATATCCCACTCTTCCTTTGTAGTTCACAGAAGGGGATTTCTATTCCCTGAGATTATTTAGTCGTAAAGAGAGGAAGAAGAAGAAGAAGAAGAAGAAGAAGAAGGTGGAAGAAAAGTCGTTTAGGAATTACTTCTCTAAAAGGATTTGCCTCAGTCTGATAAACTACTATAAGAAGAAAATTAAGAAGAGGAGAGAGAGAGAGAGAGAGAGAGAGAGAGAGAGAGAGAGAGAGAGGGGGGGGGATTATGAGCCAGATTAGAATGGATTAATTTTCTCTATTTTTGTTGCTGTTTCGTTCATCTTACTTAATGACTTTCTTTTTCGACTTTTGACTTTCTTTTATAAATGTGTAACTTCAATATCCAAATACTCAGCATTAAGTCTCAGAATTATGACCTGGAAATATGATAAAAATTTATATGAATATTCTTTTTTTAACATTATCAAATACAATAATACAAAAGTAAACTCGTGTTTAATACATTGTGGTTAAAACACAAAGAAGACATGGAAATTATAAAAAGAAAAGTAAAAAGAAAAGTCTTTGCTTTTAAAAGTCTCATATGTAAAAACTCAAGTTGAAAAATAAAAGATTCGGTTAGACTAAAACAATTCAATAGAAAACAATAATATTTCCCTTTCTACTACTCTTTGTATACAAAGAAGAAGAAGAAGAAGAAGAGGAAGAAGAAGATTCTTTGTGAGAATCTCTGACTATTCTCTGATGCTCTTCTTCCCTTTTCTGTAATTCCGTTCTGTCCTCATTACGGGATTATCCCTTTTTCACTTTTATGGGAAACCCCCAAAAAAGATTCATGTAACAACCCACCTCTTCAAGCTCGAAATCCGTTTCTAACGACTACTGCATCATGATTATTGGAGAGCAAATTGATCTATCTCTCTCTCTCTCTCTCTCTCTCTCTCTCTCTCTCTCTCTCTCTCTCTCTCTCTCTCTCTCAACTGCTTGCTCACCTGGAAAAAAATATTAGCCTAGGCCTTATCACCGCCCAGAGATGCCGCCTTCCTTCCAGGACTTTCACGTCCAACCAAATAAACAAAGAAAGCGGCTCTGCGAGATATTTGCCTGAAAATACCTTCATTGATATAGTCATTTTACCTAAATAGCAATAAATCTTTTTCCTCAATTCATAGGATGGTTATGAATAATGTTAAACATCTGGTGCTTATGAGGGCAAGGCTTTAAGGCTGGTCATGAACGGAAGAGGCAAGGGACAGTAACTTTGTCTGAAATACAAAATTATGAAACTAGTTTTACGAAATAACTTACGAAATAACATTTTTTAGTCGTACCATGTACCATGGCAAGGGGATAGCTGATTGGGAAACAAACTTATTAAGGTAGGGTAACTTCACACTGCAAAATCATATAGTGGTCAGTGTCTGGATGAAAGAGGGTCTAAACATTAAGTCTTTTCTCAACAGTATATTCCTATAGTTTCGGATGGAGCTTTATATATCACTACACGGTTCAGTTGACAGAGATCTATGACCTCCCACTACCTGTAGAATCCTTATCATATGGTTGTTCTACTCTCATTTATTTAGTTCTATATAAGTAGGTGGTTATTTGTTCACAGCGATATGTTCCTATTTGTTAACGAATATATATTGCCATAGAATCATAGACTTATTGTGATTACCGTGGTGGAGTTACGTTCATAAGTAACGAGGATGTGTACTTTCATTTTTGGACAAAATCTAAACCTTTTAAGCAACATCTGGCAACTACATAGCTCGGCCAGCAAGTTGCCATGAAGAGGCTGATTTAAAGGGACATGTCTTTTAAATTATCGTAGTGACTTACTCATAATTTCAGACTCCGATATGTTTTTGTTGGAAACAAACATTTATAGTTTAAATTTTCAAACACTCATTAAGAATTAAATTTCATAGGTAAAAAAAAAAAAAAAATAGACATTAACGCGAGGTCAATGAGAAGTGCAATAATCCTTTCGTGGATTTTCAGGAATACCAACCTTTGGGTCTCAGAGAGGCGATTTTTCTCATGTTATTCAGAACGATTATTTATGTGCGGTTGACAGCCCTGATTATATCATTCCCATTTCAGAATGTTTCGTTTTATTTCATGGAATATCGATAATGGCCTAGTTTTTACTAGGTTTTTTTTATTTTTTTTTTATATTAGATATATTTTATAAGTACTAATTCCCTCTTATGATTCAGAAAGAGTTCATAAAAATAGAAAAATATCTTTAATTATGAACGAAAACGAAAGTACTCAGTGTAGTTACTTATGAACGTAATCATACATTCCAGTGCTTCAGAAAATTGTGTTAGGAACCGTTTTCTGGCCTTGATTATTTTTCTAGATTAGCACTTCAAGTATGAATAATCCATTAATAATATAGAATTCTTTCATAATAGTATTGTAAATACTATTTGCTCAAATCAAGTGGAAATATTTGATAAATTCCAAATATATCAATGCAGTAAAGAAATGTGGTATTATAAGAGAGGTGAGTCTCAACCTCATGGACGTTACGTACTTTCTCAAAGATGGTATCATGGTACCTAATTCTGTTTACCTTTATGGCCAATAGCAAGTTAGTTTATGCATGACGGTTATACCATTGTAGTGTTAATATCTTTTATACTGTAGGATTTGTAACTATATTTCATACTTCTAATAAACACTGCTTTATAAATTCTTCAAATAAATTCAAACTTATTAAATCAAGTGCCATCAAAGGTTTATATCATCTATTTCTTCTGATTGTCAAATTTATCACTGAAATTCGAATCGTAATCTCTTCCTCTTTCTCCCTCAAACGAACCCAAGTTAGGCTAAAAAAGCTTTGATTTCTTTTTGAACATAAATGTTGAGTAATAATAATGGAATATTTTCAAGGGAGACCAATAGTTTGCACACCTAACATATCATAATCAGATTACACCCAAATTCAATCATATCAAAGCACAATTATAACGAGGTAATTATTGAATGATATTTCCTCTACGCCAAGTGTATACACCCAGGATATGTTTGATGAGACATGGCAAAGCTATTTTGTCCAAAGGGACTGGGATCAAACTGTGTTATGTTGATGATTCTATTCTCAATATCAGGTATTCGGGGTCATTTACAAGCAACCTGTTTCCGCTTTAATAGGGTATTACTGGAATTAAGTGCATTAATTAAATGTTATGACACTAAAAGTAAGAACTATTTGACGAAGCAAAAACACAAAATGTTCAAATGAGGATTTGGTCCAATGAATTGATTATGCATAATTTTTGTTGTTATTATCATCACCATAAGCAGTAACAGATCCTTATCACCTTTCAAAGTGGTACTACTATTTTTAGTGTCTGTATTCCTTTTTAATATCTTTGTCATTATCCTTACCTAATAATTATTATCATTTTTATCATTGTTACTATGATTCAGATTTATAAAGCTTTTCAATAACTAAACATTCTGACATTAACTTAATTTGGATTATTCTCTTATTTGAAAACTAAACAGAAATAATAAATAATTCATAATAAAAGTTTCTTTTTCCTTAATCTATTTTTAGCAAAGTAGATATGGTTTTCAAATGCATTTGTTCCGACTACTCCTAATCACCATATTTTTCACTTCTCAAATGCACCATAAATAACTGAATGGATCATGAAATAGAGATAGAAATGTTCTTTCAGCGATCCGAACTGAACACAATACTTCGGTCTGTTGAACTATGTCATTCTCATGAAACTGAATCCTCACCAGAAATTAGACATATATTTATCTCTTACCAAAGAGTCCTTCGATTATCTTTGTTTACAATGAATGGCGCGTAATACCAACAAGAAGAGACATGCAGGAACTTGCCCTAATAAATAAGATATTTAGTGGTTTTGAAGAAAGACAAAGACTCACGAACACACGCAAAAAGTCATTCAAAGACAGAGGAAGCGCATCACATACGTGGATTTGTCAGTGATTTTTTTTTCATGTCATGTTTGTCTACAAAACTGGACAATAAATTCCGTAGGTGA
>NC_090741.1:114264580-114272080 GCF_036898095.1 Palaemon carinicauda
TCATTTTGTATATATTATGCTTGTATCTTCGCTCTTCCCTCGCACTAAAAAGAACCAGAATGAAAATTTCTGCGTTTCTCCTATGTAACATTGTCTGTTTCTCGAACATGTAATTTCCTGTTACCTTGAGGCTTTGTATATAAAGGAGAGTGTTCTATAATAAATCAACTCAGTTGCTTTCACACTGCCTTTGAGTTCACAACCTTCTCTCGGTCCGTTACATTGGTGACCCCGGAAGTCGACTCGCTCCCACCGCCTTCCACCCCCACCCCCCTCGCCCCTCCATCATTGGTACTATGACGGACTCTACAGAAGTTGGCGCTGCGGCTGCCCCATTAAAACTTTCACCCTTCGCCAGCGGAGAGGCGTTTGCTTGGTTTCAGCGCACAGAAGTCCAGTTTCGCATCAAGGGCGTGACTCGCTCAACCACCAAAGCAGATTATGTTCTCGCGGCGATACCCAAGGACACCTTCCCGGAAATATCCGACTGGCTTTGTGAACAAGGAGACACCCCAATAGCGTATGACGCCCTCAAAACATACCTTCTGCAGCAGTACTCGCCGTCGCCATCCGCCCGTGTAGCAAAGTTTTTCAGCTCTCGCAACAACCGTTGGGGGACCAAAGGGTTTCACTTGCCCTCAGGGAAATAACCAGTATCGCTCACCTTCAACCTGCCACAGACGGCTCTCCTCGTGTGGTGAACCTACTTCGTGCCCTTTGGATACGCCATTTACCCGGAACTATACGCGCTGCCATACCCGATGTCGATAGTTTACCCATAAAGGACTTGATGACCAAAGCCGACGCCCTTATGGACAGCCACTTCAAGACCTCCATCAACGCTTCCACCCCTGATGAAGAGAATGCCTATTCAATGTTAACTGAAGCTGACATGAATGCCGTAGGACATAGACGCCTACACCGTGACATGCCGAAGCAGCGACAAAGCCGCCCACCACCCACCAATCGCTCGCGCCCCAACAAACGACTTCTACAGCCACTTACTACCTCCCATCCGCCGCAATTTTGCTACTACCACTTCAGATTCGGGGCTACTGCATAGAGATGTACCGAGGATTGTCAGTGGCCAAAAAATTTGTAAGTAGGCCATCGCTCATGGCGGTGGCCTCCCGTGTTTCTAATATTTTCTTTTTACATGATGCAGGAACGGGCGTGCGATTTTTGGTAGACACGGGTGCTTGTCTTTCTCTTTTGCCAAGGAAACTCTTCAAGACACGACGTAGTCTGTCTACATCTGCCGATGTCCGCTTGGTACCTGCCAACGGATCAGCGATACCCACCTACGGTTATGAGAACCTCATATTATCAATTGGAAACGGTAAATTCAATTGGAAGTTTCTCGTTGCTGACGTCACATTGCCAATCCTCGGTGCGGATTTCCTCTCTAATTTCCAACTTCTGGTCGATGTCGCCCACCGACAATTGGTCAACACAGACTCGTACTTGTCGACACCTCTTCAACCCGCCCCCTCTAACCTCGCTCTCCACATTAGCGCACCCAAGGATGCCTACGCCCAGCTCCTCACGTCGTACCCGGAAGTTTTCCGTCCAGAAATTCGCCAAACTCCCATGGTTCCTGCAAAGCACGGTATTTATCACCATATCAAGACGACGGGACCCCCAGTCTTCGCAAAATTCAGACGTCTGGCACCAGAACGATTGGCAGCCGACAAACAGACGTTTGCCGAAATGGAGGAAATGGGCCTTTGCCAAAAGACCTACAGCCCATGGTCGTCACCCTTACACATCGCTCTGAAGAAAGACAGCTCCCTCCATCCGTTTGGGGATTACAGGCGCCTGAACATGCAAACAGAACCGGATCACTACCCCCCTTCCAAACATTGCCGACGTGACCTCTTACCTGCACAAAGTGAAGGTTTTCTCTACACTCGACCTCCGGAAGGGGTATTACCAGGTGCTAATGAACCCAGAAGACATCCCCAAGATTGTCATCACCAATCCGTTTGGTACATACACCTTCAATTACTCCTGTTTTGGCCTTCGTAATGCTGGGGCCACGTTTCAACGTCTCATGGATGGCATCTTAGGGGACCTCCCTTTCTGTGTATGTTATGTGGACGACATACTTGTGTTCTCCTTAAAAGAGGAACACCTCCGTCACCTGCGCATTGTGCTCGACCGCCTGCAACAAAACGGCCTTGTAGTCCGGTACGACAAGTGTACCTTTGGCGCCACCGAAGTGTCGTTCTTAGGGCACCGCATCACTCCTGAAGGAGTCCACCACCTCCCTGAGAAGGTAGCAGCCGTTCAGAACTTCCCAGTGCCCTCGACCGTCAAAGCTCTGCAGGAATTCTTGGGTATGATCAACTATTATCACCATTTTCTGCCAGCCATTGCCACCACTCTTGCTCCCCTTTACGCCTCCCTCAAGGACAAGCCAAAGGACCTGAAGTGGGGTCCCCTTCAAGAAGCAGCCTTCTGCAATGCAAAGAAGGCCCTATCAACTGCTGCGGCTCTCACTTTTCCTATCCCACATGCCCCTCTCCTCTCCACCGATGCCAGCGACGTCGCTATTGGTGCAGTACTCGAGCAGGTGGTCAACGGCTCGCCCCGCGCATTGGCCTTCTTCAGCAGAAAACTGTCCAAGGCAGAATCGGGTTATTCTACCTTCGATCGAGAATTGCTGGCGGTGCACTTGGCTGTCCGTCACTTTCGCCATTTCTTAGAAGGTACGCCCTATGTGATTCGCACAGACCACATGCCTCTGGTACACACCATTACTCGACAGTATGATGCCTGGTCCGCCTGGCAACGCAGACATCTCGCCGCCGTGGCTGAATATAATTGCACCCTTCAATACGTCCCTGGGAAAATGAATCCCGTTGCCGATGCCCTGTCAAAAAACATGTTGGCTGCCGTTCAACTGCGATTGGATTACAACACCCTGGCTGAAGCCCAACGACAGGATCCAGAGTGTCAAGTATGTAGGACATCCTGCACGTCCCTCCGTTGGGAAGACTTCCCCCTTGAAGACTCCAACACCACCCTCCTCTGTGATGTCAGTACGGGTAGACCGCGACCTTGGATTCCTGCTCCCATGCGACGGCAGGTGTTTGATTTCATTCACGGCCTTTCACATCCCTCGTGCCGTTCTACTGCACAGCTGCTGAAGGCAAAGTTCATTTGGCACGGCATTTCTAAGGATGCTAAGAATTGGGTCCGCACCTGTACATCTTGCCAAACTTCCAAAGTACATCGTCACACAGATTCATGAGTGGGCACCTTTCCTCAACCTCAGCGTCGTTTTGCACATATTCACGTCACAAGAACATCATTACCTGTTTACCGTCATCGACCGCTCCACTCATTGGCCTGAAGCCATTCCCATGGAAACTGCAACGTCCACCTCATGTACATCTGCCTTACTCTCTTGATGGATTGCAAGATTTGGTATCCCTGAGCATATTACTTCCGACAGGGGAACCACTTTCACCTCTCAATTGTGGACATCATTAGCGAATCTCCTGGGCATCACCCTACATCAGACAACGGCCTACAACCCCGCTGCCAATGGAATGGTTGAACGTTTTCATCGCACCCTCAAAGCAGCTTTGATGTCCCGCTGCAAGGATTGCAACTGGTTTACTCAGCTTCCCTAGGTTCTCCTGGGACTAAGGACCGCTCCTAAAGACGCCCTCGACGTCTCGGCAGCGGAAATGGTGTATGGCTACCCGTTGGTCGTCCCTGCCAAATTTTTTCCTTCTACAACATCCTCCGACGATCTCCAGCGCATACGTCACGTCATGCCGCCAGACTTACAAGCCCCCAGCGAAGTATCACATACCAACAGACTTGCACTCTGCAACGCACGTCTTCCTGCGCAACGACACTAGCAAGCCACCGCTAACGTCCGTTACACGGGCCCTTTCCTTGTGATCCGCCACAGTCCGAAAGCATTCCTACTAAACATTTGTGGCAAAGAAGACTGGGTCTCCATTGATCGTCTAAAACCTGCTTATCTTCTGCCAGATGACCCGCCTAGAGTTAGCCTCTCTAGATCAGGACGCCCTATTTAACATGTACAGTATGTCATTTTTAAGGGGGGGGGGGGGAGCCATGTACCAACCATGTTTCACACGATCGTACATAATTCATTTTGTATATATCATGCTTGTATCTTCGCTCTTCTCTCGCAATAAAAAGAACCAGAATAAACATGTAACATTGTTTCTCGAACATGTAATTTCCTGTTGCCTTGAGGTTTTGTATATAAGGGAGTGTGTTCTCTAATAAATTATCTCAGTTGCTTTCACACTGCCTTTGAGTTCACAACCTTCTCTCGGCCCGTTACAATATATATATAAATATATATATATATATATATATATATATATATATATATATATATATATATATATATATATATATATATATATATATACAGAAACACAGAATGACAGTGAAAGGGCTAGGGGCGAATACAGAGAAACAAATTAATTAAAAAATAATAATAATAATATTAGAAAAATATATAATAATAATAATAATAATAATAATAATAATAGAACGAACAAGACACCTACTCACAGCGGTAGCGTAAGGAGATCTGACACGAAAAAAATGGTATGGATGGGAGTGTAAACAAAACAACAGGTAATTAGGCAATAAACGATTGGGTGGAAGACGACTGGTGGTTAAGAGAAGGTACAGTTAGCTTAATCATTATTGATTCAAGGGTGGTTAGTTCGTCTATATGTCGGGTTCTTCCTATAATATAAAAATGACTGGTATCTATGTGTGTTTTGCAACTTTTACTGTTATTTCTTATGTTAGATTGTTTTGGATTTGATAGTCGACAACCCGTTCTATAGCTAATTCCTTGATGATAGGAAATTTGGACTTTTAGCAGCCTCCCGGTGCAACCGATGTATGTGTCAAGATCACATCTGGGACAATTATACTTATAAATGACACCGGAGGCAAAGAGGGGTCTGATCTTATCCTTGACTTGGAAGAGTTAGCCGATAGTTCGGGGGTTTATGGGAATTACTGTGTATTTCACGGACCATGACACCCTCTTTTTTTAATATAACTAATGAACTAGGCTTCTGATTAATGTGAAACTGAAACCACCAGAGTTTGAGACACCGACCTAATTAAGAAAAATGGATTCAAGCATCTACTCCGCAGTATTGTCTTACTTTATATAGAGAAATGTCATCTAAATTCTGTGGTTATGGCGAGAACGGAAATTAAGACCTGGCAACTAGGCGTAGAATGACGTATGTCAACCATGACGTGAGCCCCTGACGTTTACACCTGCCACGCCCCTCTTTCTGTATGGTTATTAAAACATATATAAGTTGTAGTGAATTATACTGCTCTTTGATGGAATCTAAAGATACTGATTAGTTATTATATTTAAATAAACTAATTTTTAGACTCACTTGTGTTTATTATTTAATTAATAGTTAATTTTACGAAAAAGAGACAAAAAAAACCATTGTCCACAAGGTTGTCGTAATGCTTTTGTGTTGCGACTCTTAACATACTTCAAGAGGGAACAACACAACAATAAACTGAAAATTGGATTGAATAGGTTGGTATCATGTTGTCATGTTTAATGCTGTACCATCACGGACATATATAGTTGAATATGATGCATTATTAGATTCTCTCTCTCTCTCTCTCTCTCTCTCTCTCTCTCTCTCTCTCTCACATACACTGTATATATATATATATATATATATATATATATATATATATATATATATATATATATATATATATATATATATCAATAGATAATTACACGAAAACAAATATTTTTTACCCAAACAGACCGTATGACCGAGTTGCTCATGTCATGGACATGACAAGGAATGCCGTTCGTCAATTGGTCAAGCACACCACACATTCACGGCCAATTGCAGAACAACTATCTCCACCATCATCACCCTCATTGCCAGTACTATCAAGAGCTCCATCGCCATCACCATTAGCACTGCCCTCATCAGATCCAGTACAGTCTAATTTCATACAGCCAGCTGAAGATATGTTCGACTCTTTTACCATCGGTGCAATTCGCCGATATGTTCACAACAGGTTCTTGTCAAAGGATACCTTTACAATTACTACTCTAACAAGAGAACTCAGGAAGGAAGGTATTTTACCTGAAGGCACATCGGAAACTTCGCTTTGGAGAGTACTTCACAAGAGTGGATTTCGATATAAAACGACACAACGAAAAATGTATGCTAGAAAAGAGTCCTTAGACATAGTATGTAAAAGGATCCGGGCTCTCAGAGCTCTCAAACAGTATCGTGAGGAAGGAAGACAGGTGGTCTATTTAGACGAAACATAGTTTACGACAAGGATGAGCCACAATAAAGAATGGGTAGATACAACTCAACCATCCACAACTAACACACATAGCCGACAGGTTCCGCCAGGAGATGGTGAACGCGTTGTTGTGGTAGCAGCTGGTACCAACAAGGGCTTTATTGACGATTCATTTCTTTGCTATACAGCTAAGAATAGTAGTGGAGACTATCATGGTGAAATGAATGCTGAACTCTTCCAGCGATGGCTGACAACCAAATTACTACCATCATTAGAGGAGCCATCAGTTTTGGTCATCGACAACGCTCCTTACCACAGTCGCCTTACAGAGGAGAGCCACTGTCCAACTACTGGCACCAAAAAAGACGATCTAATAAAATGGTTGCAGCAGCGCAATATCACATACCCACCATACGCTCTGCGACCTGAACTACTCAAAATATGCAAGGAAAATCGACCACCCCCCAGATTCACAGTGGACAATACCATTCGCCTGTGGGGTCATGAAATAGTGCGGCTACCACCAGCACACCCGGAGCTAAATGCTATTGAGCAAGTATGGGGTGTCATGAAGAAGTACGTTCGATCATCCCTTCACCATTTTACACGAACGGACCTCAATGCAAGATTGAATGAAGCAAAGTTGTGTGTGACAGAGGACGTGTGGGCAAATGCTGTTCGGCGCTCTGAATACTTTGAGAGAGAGTACTCGTCATTTGATAATATCCATGACAGTGTGGATCCCATCATCATAAGTCTCGCCAGTGACGACGAAGAGGAAGACTTTATTTCAGACAGTTTTGATGGGTAATAAAAAGTGAATGTGAATAATATATATATATATATATATATATATATATATATATATATATATATATATATATATATATATTTACTTTATATATATACATATATATATATATATATATATATATATATATATATATATATATATATATATATATATATATATATATATATATATATTTACTTTATATATATATATATATATATATATATATATATATATATATGTATATATATATATGTATATATATATATATATATATATATATATATATATATATATATATATATATTCTATTTCAGTCTTGTAACTTTATTCATTATAACGTTAGCTGTTATATTACTAATTATGTACAATACATTTATTGT
>NC_090741.1:114279580-114292080 GCF_036898095.1 Palaemon carinicauda
TTGCCTTGATATGAAACACATAGTTTCATACAAGAGTTAGGGTATATATATATATATAAATATATATATATATATATATATATATATATATATATATATATATATATATATATGTATATATATATGTATATATGTATATATATATATATATATATGTGTGTGTGTGTGTGTGTGTGTATTTATATATACACACACACACATATATATATATATATATATATATATATATATATATATATATATATATATATATATATATATATATATATATATATATATATACAGTATACACACACACACACACACACATATATATATATATATATATATATATATATATATATATATGCATATATATATATATATATATATATATATATATATATATATATATACTATATATATATATATATATATATATATATATATATATATATATATATATATATATATATATATATATATATATATATATATATATATATATATATATATATATATATATATATGCATATATATACATATATATATATATATATATATATATATATATATATATATATATTTATATAATATATATATATATATATATATATATATATATATATATATATATATATATATATATACATGTTATGCGATGAATATATCAAATTTTTCATATATTTAAATTTTTTTGTTTCTCTTTTCTAACGTATATTACGTATTTGATTGCATATTGATAAGGTTAAGGAAAATATATCTGTTGCATATATAAGAGAGGTCAAGAGGCAGTGTTTGACTGCACATCTTGGTCTCACTAAAGCTGCTGTCTCTCTAACCTGATTTCTCTTCAGAGAAAAAAAGTCGTTTGGGTTGGATTTTCTTCTCAAGTTAAGGCGTAACTCCTTTGGAATTGATTGGGTTACCATGCGTATACAGTGCACTAATAAGGTAGAAAACTTCCCTTCCTCGAAAGTTTTATAACATTAATTTCTCTCTCCCTCTCTCTCTCTCTCTCTCTCTCTCTCTCTCTCTCTCTCTCTCTCTCTCTCTCTCTCTCTCTCTCTTGAATCATAGCCATACGTGTCTAATAAAGAAATAAATGCAAATCATGTTTCACTTTACCAGAAATACGAATCTGGTTTGACTGACAAGGAAGGATATAAAGGATCTGACTTTCTCAAGCATTACAGTTTGTGTAGAGTGGACGAATGTACATAAACTCTAAGGTACCCAATCTCCATTTCATATTTTCTAAAAATCTTTCATCGCCATTTCTTTATGATAGGGAAAAGGTCTCAAAATTTCCATCAAAAGCATTTGAAACTTGTTTCATGAATGGCGCATAAATCTATGGTATGTTTAAATAGATTAAATGGGGACTATTCTCCTGATTTTCACATATTTTAGTGTTACTCACATAACTACAAACGTATAAATAATAATAATAATACTATTGACAATAATCTTAACTTTCCCTTTTGTGTCAGTTTTAACACGAAGAAGGAAAAAAAATATTTTTTAGTGCCTCTCCTTCTCACTATGAATAGTTCCTTCTTGAACCCGGGTGGATTCCAAATCCCCCAGCCCGAGTCTTCTCCACAAATTACGTTAAATCGACGAGTTCTAGAATCTACAGGATACAAAATAAGTTCCGATACACTTGTGAATCAAATTAACTTTCATTGTCATTTGGAACTTCCTTTAACTTCATTATCATCTCAGTCTAGTTAGAATTTATGATTTCCCCTCATCTCTCGAATTATAACCATTGAATTTCAATATATATTTGACTGTCCTTTTTGTAATAATGCCATTACATTATATTCCCGTGAAGCAAATACGTAAGCAATGATTCTTGTATAAATCCAAGTAGCTTTATTAATATAATTCATCTGCAAGTATTACTAGAAACAATAATCAGTCAAAGGTACTTAATTTCTTATTTGGTTTCTTTACGATATTTTCATCAGCATTTCGTTGCTACCAGGAAGCAAAGAGTATCTTATTGTCCCTTTTTATTTGTGCTTCTAAGTAGAGATAATTGTATAAGTATCAGAAATCATGAATGCAAATATGATTAGATTTCAAATAAATAGAATTTCAATGATACAAACGTTTATTGTGTTAGTTTCTGAATTACTGGGAGTGAAATATGAAATAAGAATTACAAATTTTAAACGATTCATTGCTTAGCAGATTAAAATACAAAAAAAAAAAAAAAGGCTATGTCCCCACATGTTTTTTGATTGAAAGAAAGAACTTTACGAATTCGTCCTGTAGGAGATGTTTATGATTATTGATTCAAGTTGTTTATAAGGCTCTGCCTCAGATATGGCACGAAATGTGAAATAGAAATTAATATATGAATTTCAAAACTACTTTTATTAAACGATGAAAATCTATTCGGATCGATGTAACGTAGTCTATAATTGATAATGAGTCAACTCTATTGAGAATTCCATTAGCACTAATAGATTGTATCAGGATTATGACGTTGTCTATCAGCCTTAAACAGGACTCTTGGACTCTATTCTATAATTCTAATCCCGCTTTGCTCGGAGCTTACTACATTACGTTGAGTAAAAGATTCGTTTATGGCTTTTTTTTCATTCATCCATCAATTAGTGAGATACTATTAGAGTTGATGAGACTGATAAGGAATGGTGTTGCTTTCAGATAAAAAGCTTAACGTTATGTGACAAATATACTAAACTTTAAACAAAATTAATACACAATGCTCAATGGTTGATTCTAAAACTAAGGCAAAAACCAATATCGAATTCTGAAAAGGTAAATTTTCAGCCAATTTCAAAAATTCTCAACAGCAATAGAACAGCATTTCATATCAAACACTTTGATAATAGGATAAGCATTGGGAATTTTTGACACCTATCCACTATTTACATATTGAAATTTCACATTAACTAAAACATTGAAACATGTGAATCTGTTTTCAAAAGCTTGTAATATTCTCAACACTATTAGCAACATCATATTATTTTCTATAGCAACAAAGATTTTTAACCCGTTACTTGAGATTTTTATTTCACCATGAAAAGTTACCTTAGGATGAACAGGAGCTGTAAAAAAAAGTTTTTTTTTTTTATATTCTCTGGTATATATGATTCCCAACTTTTTGTATTTACAAAAGAATATTTGGAAACTATCTCTAATACTAATGATTCACTTTGCGTAAATTAAACTAGGCGATCAAAAACCACAAAATTATGAACAATACTTAGTTATCTATCAAAAAATGTATGGAATATATTCGACCGGTCACGAAACTCCTTTCACGGGATAGGTACAGTCTCGGACAGTAACAACAGGGCGAACTTTCAGAGCAATAATGTCTTTGGGGCAGGATTTGTGTTGGTAACCCTGACGAGGAAGATGACATGGAAAGGAACTTTGAGACTGGGGATGAAAGTGTGTTGTCACTTGAAGTTATTGCCTACTAACTTAACAAGAAAACGAGACCAATTTCCTATTAAATGAATACAAGTGGATTATGAATAGTATAAACAGGGCAGTAAATTATTCCATTTCCTACTTCGAGTATGAAGTTTATTAATCTTGTAATCAATCTTGTTTTCAACATTAAACTTTGCTTAGCTTCTTATGCCCTCTCTCTCTCTCTATGAATGAGAGTAAGAAAACTCAGCAAACTGAAAAGAAAAACAAAAATGAAACAAAAAAAGAAACAAAAAAGCAGGCCGCGTATATACCGCACTCTGCACCAAAAAAGGCCTTTCAACCCAAATCTCCACAAATAGAGCACAACTACAAAGAATGCATCTATAATGCCAGGGGTTGGTGCAGATATGGGGATAATTGCAGGTTTACACACAAAAATAAGTATGAAGGCGAAAGAACAAATATTATGGAAAAGTTGGATTTTTTAATGGCAGAATTCCGAGAAACGAAGAAAAGAACATCATATCAGAACAGGAAGGAAGCATGGGAGAATCCATATTATTACCAATATTAAATAATGAGAATGAAACACAAACCATAATAGTGATAAATGCACAGGGTTTAGTCACGAGTAACTCTAAAAGGAAAATAGAGTTCCTAGAAGAACTAACCCAAATTGAAAAAATAGATATATTAAATATAAGTGAAACATGGTATTCCCAAGAGACTGGCAGTGATGACCAGATAAAGGGTTTCCAAACTTATAGATAAGACAGAAAAAATAGGAATCAAGGGGGAACCGCAATATATGGAAGAGACATAAATCAAGGAAAAGTCTGTGAAAAATACAGCAACACAGAATGTGAATTGATTGCGGTAGAATTTGAATTTGAAAAACTAGTGAATATTGTAGTTTACAGACCCCCAAATACTAAGGAGTTTGACATAATAATAGAAAAAATAGATGATATATGTAGAAACCATAAAGACTGGAATATACTCCTATCCGAAGATTTTAACTTTCCTTTCGTGGATTGGAAAGAACGGATAGAAGAAAGTGGTTGTATGTATACATATAAAAAAGAGAGTAATAGTAGCGCAGAAGATAAGAGGCAATTTGAAAAGCTTCAAGATATGCTATTAGAACATAATATGCAACAAATAAACCACATTCCAACAAGAAAGGAAAATGTCCTAGATCTAGTATTTGTGAATGAGGTGAATTATGTTAAAGAAATAATAGTGTATAACACGGGAATTTCAGACCACAATGTCATAGAATTGATAGTTCATTCCAAAGCAAGTGATCACAGAATTAATAAAAGCACAAAACTTTGGGAAGAATATGGAATATATAATTTTTACAGTAAGAATATAAAATGGTCAGAAATAAATGAAGAACTGAATAAAGAATGGAAAAATGTATTAATAAGTGTACTGTACAAAATACTGGAGAAAATTGTTGAAAAATATGTACCGAAAAAAAAACAATAAACAAAAGACGTGCATACCAAGAGACAGAAGGATCTTATTTCAGAAAATTAGAAAGTGGAAGAAAAATCTTGCAAAAGAAAAAAATGTGTGGAAAATGAGGGAAATAAAATGTAAGATAGAAAATGCAGAACAAAAGATTATACAGTCGAAAGAAAATGAAAAAAGGGACTTTGAAGAAAGGACACTTCAAAATATAAAAAGAAACCCCAAAGTACTTTACTCCTATGCAAAAAAGATGAATAAAGGGAGAATAGAAATAGGCCCTCTAAGAATTGAAGGACGGCTAACGAACGAAAAAAAGGAAATATGCAACATATTAGCAGAAAAATATAAGAGTGAGTTCACGCCAAGAATTGCGAATGAGAATAATGAAACAGAAATGAGAGAAGAAAATGTTGAATATCTAACGGATATAGATATTAATGAAGCAGATATTGTCATGGCTATAAACGAAATTAAAAATGGATCGGCAGCCGGACCAGATGGAGTTCCAGCGATTTTGTTAAAAAAAACCGCAAACACTATCGCGAAGCCGCTTACAATACTGCTAAGACAGAGTGTAGATATGAGCGAGATATATGTTAAACATAAATTAGCTTATATAACCCCTATCTTCAAAAGTGGATCAAGACTAGAGGCAAGCAATTATAGACCTGTTAGTCTAACATCACATATTATGAAAGTGTATGAGAGGGTAATAAAAAAGAAAATAATGAACCATTTGGTCAAAAATAATTTGTTTAATTTGGGTCAACACGGTTTCGTACCTGGAAAAAGTACACAGACCCAACTGATAGCACACTATGAAAACATATACAAAAATATGATAAATGAAAAGGACACAGATGTGATCTATATAGATTTTGCTAAAGCCTTTGACAAGGTAGACCATAACATATTGGAGAAAAAAATGAGAAAGCATAATATTGTGGGAAAGATAGGAAAATGGGTAAAAGAATTCCTGCAAAACAGAAAACAGATTGTGGTTGCAAATGACGAGAAATCAGATTACGCCCAGGTAATATCGGGTGTGCCACAAGGTACGGTATTAGCTGCACTGCTGTTTGTTATTATGATCTCAGACATAGACTGTGATGTTGAAAACTCCGTAGTGAGAAGTTTCGCCGATGACACAAGAATAAGTAGAGAAATTACTTGTGATGAAGACAGGAACTCACTACAAAGAGATCTAAACAAAATATATGAATGGGCGGAGATAAATAGGATGGTATTTAACTCCGATAAATTCGAATCAATAAATTATGGAAACAGAGAAGGAATGGTGTATGAATACAAGGGACCTAATAATGAGACAATCACAAACAAGGAAGCAATTAAAGACCTTGGTGTAATTTTAAATAGGAATATGTTATGCAACGTCCAAATAACAACACTGTTGGCTAAATGTAAAGCAAAAATGGGAATGTTATTCAGACACTTCAAAACAAGAAAAGCTGAACACATGATTATGCTTTACAAAACTTATGTGCGTAGTACACTCGTGTACTGCAATGTGATATGGTACCCACACTACCAAAAGGATATTGCGCAAATAGAGTGTACAAAGGTCCTACACTGCTAGAATAGAAGAAGTTAAGGACCTTGACTACTGGGAAAGACTGCAATTTTTAAAACTATACAGTCTAGAAAGGAGAAGAGAACGCTACATGATAATACAAGCATGGAAGAAAATAGAAAGAATTACTGAAAACATCATGGAGCTTAAAATATCAGAAAGAGCAAGCCGAGGTAGATTAATAGTGCCAAAAAATATTCCAGGTAAACTGAGAAAGGCGCATAGGACATTAATCCACTACGCACCAGCATCGATAATGCAGCGACTATTCAATGTGCTGCCAGCTCATCTAAGAAACATATCAGGAGTGAGCGCAGATGTGTTTAAGAATAAGCTCGATAAATACCTAAGATGCATCCCAGACCATCCAAGACTGCAAGATGCAAAATACACCGGAAGATGCATTAGCAACTCTCTGGTGGATATACGAGGTGCCTCACACTGAGGGACCTGGGGGAACCCAAACAAAAAATAAGGCAATAAGGTAAGGTAAGGCTCTCTCTCTCTCTCTCTCTCTCTCTCTCTCTCTCTCTCTCTCTCTCTCTCTCTCTCTCTCTCTAATATATATATATATATATATATATATATATATATATATATATATATATATATATATATATATATATATGTATATATATATATATATATATATATATATATATATATATATATATATATATATATATATATATATATATATATACATACATATATATATATATATATATATATATATATATATATATATATATATATATATATGTGTGTGTGTATTTATATATATATATATATATATATATATATATATATATATATATATATATATATATATATATATATATATATATATATATATATTCTTAGCTCGTCAATCCATCGTTTTCTCCTCCTTCCCTGCTTCATTTACAATGCTTATTGACCCATTCTGTTAATTCTTATTACATATCCTGTCCATGCCCATTTCTTTTTGTTACATGCTGTTAGAATATCCTGTACTTGAGTGTGCTCTCGTAAACGTTGCACTTTTTCCGCCTCTTAATGTTGTTCCTCTTTTTATTATTTCCATAACTCTCTGAGTTGTAACTAGCTTATATTCTAATACTTAAATAAGGCTCTGACTTCCTGATACATAATTTTATACTAGTAGGGCCATCTGATTAAAAAAAAGTCTTTTTAAGAGAGAGTTTCTTAAATTTTCGGTCACTTTTTTGCATCTTCTAAACTTTTTGGTGGGATAATCTATATGTTCAAACTTCTGTTTAGATTAATAGAACAGCTTAAGAATAAGGGAATAGTTCAGGATAATCATGACTAATCATAAGTTATAATATATATTCTTCTTTAATCAGGACTTTTAACTTTTTGCATCGATAAATGTTAATGGATCACTTTGCGTAAATCAGAATAGGTGAGTAAGCAGCATAGAGTTATGAACACTACTTATATATCTATATGAAACAAAATGTATGCAATTTTTTCACGTATAGTCAACTGATTAGATAACAGGCACGTTTAAATTAGACCTTATTTATTCATATATTTCATTTGGTAATATGTGTTATTTGGACAAACTGACTGTAATTAAAAAAATCCTTAGCAAAGTAACACTTACACGGACAGTTAATATTCAAATGAAGACATTTATCCATCAAGTGTTTATGGTTATAGTAATAATATGCATTCCGAAAATATAAATATATATATATATATATATATATATATATATATATATATATATATATATATAAATATATATATATATATATATATATATATATATATATATATATATATATATATATATATAACAAGATTAAAAAGTAAATAGAACTCTGTTGAGCATTCAAAGTGAGTTTTAGTTGATCTGTCGAACCTAAAACTGGCTCTTGCTTTGTTGGAGCCATTAACTGAAAGTCAGATGTTGATGTTTTTAATGCGATAGGTGTGGACCCCTTGGAAAAGTACTCAGCTTCATAAATGGCTAAAAAAGGTGTAATCTGATATGGCATTGTACCAACCGTGTGTCACACGATCGTACATAGTAATGATATTTATCTTTTTTGTATATAGTCTCCTTTGTATCTTCGCTCTCCCCTCGCACTGATAACGACCTGAATCAGCTTGTCTGTTTTTCCCACCGGTAAAAATGTGAACAGAAAAAGTTGTTGGTTGAACAGGAAACAGCCTGTTATATGTTATGGCCTTTTTTCCCGCAATTGATGTATATATAAACTGGATGTTCTGTAATAAACTCACTTAGTTGGTTTCACCCTCCCTCATTAGTCACAGCCTCTCTCGGACCGTCACATTGGTGACCCAGGAGTGACATGCTCCTCCGCCTTCCCCACCCCCCTCACCGTTACTATGACACCCTCAAAATATACCTTCTGCAGCAGTACTTGTCGTCGCCAGCCGCCCATATAGCAAGGCTTTCTCAGCTCTCTCAACAACCGTTGGGGGACCAAAGGGCTTCGCTCGCCCTCAGGGAAATGACCAGTATCACTCGCCTGCAACCTGCCACAGACGGCTCTCCACGTGAGATGAATCTACTTCGTGCCCTTTGTGTAAGCCGTTTACTTGAACCTGTATGCGCTGCCATACCCGATGTCGATAGTTTACCCATAAAGGACTTGATGACCAAAGCCGACGCCCATATGGACAGCCACTTCACGACCTTCAAGACCATCAACGCCTCCACTCCTGACGAAGGGGACACCTATTCAACGTCAACCGAAGCTGACGTGAATGACGTAGGACACACACGCCTATGAATGCCGTAGGACACACTCCTACCCCGTGACGACCCGGAGCGGCAACAAAGCCACCCATCATCCACCATTCGCTCGCGCCCCAACCAATGACTTCTACAGCCTCTCACTGCCACGCATCGGCCGCATTTATGCTACTACCACTCCAGGTTCGGGGCTGCAACGAAGAAATGTACTGTAAGTCCTTTTTTAGGGGGGGGGGGGGGGGGGGAGCCATGTACCAACCGTGTGTCACACGATCGTACATAGTAACGACATTTTTCTTTTTTGTATATAGTCTCCTTTGTATCTTCGCTCTCCCCTCCCACTGATAACGACATGAATCAGCTTGTCTGTTTTTCTCACCGTTAAAAATTTGAACAGAAACCGTTGTTGGTTGAACAGGAAACAGCCTGTTATATGTTAGGGCCTTTTGCCCGTAATTGATGTAAATATAAACTGGATGTTCTGTAATAAACTCACTCAGTTGCTTTAATCCTGCCTTCTTAGTCACAGCCTCTCTTGGCCCATCACAGTATCTTTTTCTTCTTCTTCTTCTTCTTCTTCTTCTTTCGACCTTATTAGTCTAACTATATGACAGGGTCTGAAGCTCGAGATAACTTTTTCCATGTATTTCTATCCGTTGCATCATCTTTCCCCAGTCCCACTCCACCCATATCCCTTCTCTGCACATCCATCCTTCTGATGATTCACTGACTCCCCGGACTTCTCCTTCCCATCACTGGCATGTTCCTATCTCTCCTGAACGGTTCGACCTTCTCTCTTCTTATCACATGGCCATAGTATCATAGAAAAGATTCCTTAGCCTTCTCCTTCACAGTACATATACCACACATTTATCTTTCATCTGGAGGTATGGTATTCCTTCTATTAATTTTAATATAGACACCATTTTTATTGTAATCAGAGTTTCGAAATCAAAATATCTGCTGCAGAAATCTTCTAATTTTCATAGGCTAAAAAAAATTAGACGGCTTATTTACAGTTAATTGTCTGATTCATTTTCCGGATGGGCTCGCTTAGACAGCATCATCCGTCCTAATGGTACCCTTATTAGAACTGACTCCTTGTTGATTCTCTTATAGATCACTGGATATACAAATAAATTTTTCCACTTAGGAATAATAAGATACTGGTTTCATTACCTTTTCACGTTAAGTCGAGAATTATTTAATATCACTATATCCTTTTGGGCCTTTGGTGTTTCCTAAGGACAATAATCTTTAGTAATTTATTTGGAAATGTTCATATTGATAAAATCTTAAGCAAAATGTAATGTTAATAATATTAATAATATTGATAATGATATTTGATGAGCAGGTATCTTTGTTTATAAATTTTTTTTATCATTTTCATCATCATTATAATTATCATTGATTTGAGCAGTTGAAGAAATCTTGCTGGTATTTCGGTGAAAAATCATGTCTAGTACTTCTAAGTGGCGCGGGTTCTATCCCAATATGAGGTAGAATTGTATTATTATTATCATCACCATTATCATCATCATTATTGCCTTTTTATATTCTCCGAACAAACAGATTTCCTATGGAATAAACATAAACCATATTGCTTAAAATTTTTTTAAGGTAACTAGAGGAAATCCTTGACTTTCATCTTTGAAGATGATATACAAACATGAAGTTTCCTTAGCAGGGATTTAGTTCTTTATCTGTTAGAGAATTCTGGTACAACAAATGTATCTGCATATTTACAAATATATTACAATCACAAGACTATAGAAGGAGCAAAATATTTTCAAGTAAATGTTTCTCTTTCTTTAACCCAAATCCTCTTCACGACCCTAATAAGTGCATCAGGAGACTCTGTCTTGCTTCAACTTACAAAGTTCGTCCTTGATTTTTTGTCTGAATCATGTTCAAACTTTGATGACTAAACTTTGAAACAATATCTTAAAGTCTTCGGACATTCTCTGCTACCTATTCTTTGGTACCATTTCCGCTAATCGGTCTATTACAGCTTAAAAAGTTTGTGAGCAGAGGCTGTGAGTTCTTCATAACAATATTTAGGTAATATAGTGTCGTGGGTAAATGAAGATTAAAAAAAAGAAAGACGCGTAAATATCGGAATATTTGAAATATAGTGAC
Organism: Palaemon carinicauda; assembly: GCF_036898095.1. NCBI lineage: Eukaryota > Metazoa > Arthropoda > Malacostraca > Decapoda > Palaemonidae > Palaemon > Palaemon carinicauda. The sequence goes on from NC_090741.1 coordinate 114,290,926, forward strand.
ATAGGTAATATTATCAAGATTGAGAATCTCCAAACTTTTATTACATTTTAATAGATATATAAAGTACGTACACTATGATGATATTTAACTATATCCCTACGAAAAAAAGTTTTTATTTCTTGTCTTGAAATTATGCTGATAGAAAAAGATAAAGATATGGCTAATTAATCCTTCTTGGAAAGGCACACACGAAGAAATGGACAGTATAACGTTAGCTTTAATTAATAATGTTTTTTCTAACAAGGAAATTAAATCGAGAAATTAAGAAACCAATAAAAATGGAACCACCAACTAATATTGAAAACTCGACCAAAGTTTCATCATCGTTAATATTTTTATTCCTTTCGAGATGGAACTGAAGCCAACATCATCAGTTACCATCAGCCTGCAAAACTAGAAACTTTGTTATTTATAACAAACCTGCCCCTGGCCTGAAAAATAACCTGAAGAGGACAAACTGGGTATATTGATAGAAATACAAATTTGTAAAATAATCTTATTTGGCTAATGTGGATAATTTTTTGGGTGATAAACAAAATAGAGTAAGTGAAGAGTTAAGGGTGAGTTCTGATTTTCATCATCACAGGCAGCTAATGATTAGAAATGAGTTTAACCTTTTTATAAAATTTTCTCTTTGTTTGATTACACTTACCATTATATGATTCTTTGAACTACTTTAACAGTTAATATCTATCACTTCCGGAGAATTAGCATTAAACAGAACCACATGACAAACTTCTCAATGATAGCAATGACTTTCGGAAAAGGGTCGCATTCCGTCACCGGACAAATGCATATCCTCCAAGCTATCGGGCATGACAACTCAACGCCAACTCTCCCCCCCCCCCCCTCCCCCACAACTCTTCTAGGCATTGATTCTTCTCTATAAGAGATCGTACTTTGAATTGGTCAACCGTCGTAGTAGGGCGAGGCGTCTCATAATATTGGGGACATTGAATCAGTTGGTTTGTAGGTTGAGATGGTTAATGTTCAGACCAGAGAGTGCTTGGTTCAAGGGACACTAGGCCATCACATTCCTCCTCCCCGAAGGTCTTCCAACACACGGCAAACCCAAATAAAACACAAATTGCGTCTGTTGACAAAAGCGGCCAAAACATCTTCCATGCTCTCATGACCTCTATGACCTCCTCAAGT
>NC_090741.1:114299580-114307080 GCF_036898095.1 Palaemon carinicauda
TTTTTGGTAATATGAAACTTATTCCAGGAGGAGAAGTAGTTTTTTCCCAGCCTCTTCGATGCTAGGATGCGGGGATATAGTGCTAGGTACAAAAAAGTCGTTTTTGTAAATGTTAATATATGTTTAAGTTAACAAGAAACAGTCTTTGATTCAATGACATTTAATACTGTACTTATTACATGGATAGTTTCTAATTAGGTCTCCGATCGTCTGTCACTTATCTTTTCTAAAGATTTAAGACTTTTCATTGTTATATCAGAATCATACGTTTTGGGTTTACTTTTGTCATTGTTCCTCTTTCTCTCTCTCTCTCTCTCTCTCTTCTCTCTCTCTCTCTCTCTCTCTCTCTCCTCCTCTCTCTCCTCTCTCTCTCTCTCTCTCTCTCACACAGTCAAAGACAGACAACAGAACTATTATTCATTTATTCCATGTTCTTCAGTTCTAGATATTTACTTATTTAGCCTGTAACATCTTCAATTCGTTTTTTTTTTTTTTCTTCTTATTCATACAGAGAAAATCCATAATCCTTCTTTGTATCGTTGTTCAGTGAGTTATCATCAACAGTGTAATAATAATAATAATAATAATAATAATAATAATAATAATAATAATAATAATAATAATAATAATAATGATAATAATAATAGGTTTCATTGAAGATTATAGCTGCCTCAGTAGCATTGATTTTGTAGTTGAGCTTTTCAATTGCTCAAATTTTCCTATTATCAACATTACTGCATTTAGCAAGTAGCTGTGCTATGTTAGTCATCAGCATGTAGAAAAAATCTAAGGTTTTACTAATAATTCACTAAAATTAACTTGTCAAGAACAGGGTACAAAAGAGTCATCTGCAACACGTTCTGCAAGGGTACCAGGTGTATCCTCTCATCTCCATGCTAGACGTGGAGTGATATACTGTAGGCAGGGCTGGCTTTCTTTATAAAGGTCGGGTTATTAATCAATTCGTGAGCTGGTCGTTGATACGTTCCCGTGAGCAGAGGCGGTATTGAGTCTGGGATGAAGGAGCTCTTCCATTTGCTTAGGCGCTTACCGAGAGCGGATCCATCACAGTCAGGCTGCTGATAAACTCATACTTGTTGATGTTAGATGAGGTCTGAGTAATACTGAGCTGGTCTGTCATTGTTAGGCACTGATTGGCCAAGACGCTTGTTGAGCAGGACTCGGCATCAGGCAAGCTGTTTTGTCGTTCAGCTCCCATGCTCAGTGAGCCCCAACTTTCCTGTTGGATTAGTCGTTGTTCACAATGACTTGAGTTATCCTATTCAGTTCCTTGTGTGTCTCCGAACAGGGAGAACAATGGAGAATGCCCGACAAACGTAGGCTTGAATAGTAAAGGTCTTGTACCTTGAGGGACATTTACTAGCACTATTTTATGCAGACGATAGTGTTAAAACCATACTCAGCAATCAAGACCGGTACGTCCTAAAGATGAAGGCAGACATTGTCAGGATGCTAAAGCATAAATCTGAGGGAGCTGCACTCCTCAAAGGTCCAACAGAGTTCATTTATGTAGTCAGAAAAGGGGCTTTTACAAAGGTGTCTTCTATGTAGCGGAGGTATGTTTTCGGGGTTCTACAAGTGAAAAATTTCGGTCCTCAACAACTCCCATATAGAAGTTGACGAAGAGGATGTCTACAGTTAAGTCCTTCATCACACACTGTTTTTATTATTATTATTATTATTACTACTTGCTAAGCAACAACTCTAGTTGCAAAAGCAGGGATGCTATAACACTAAGAGCTCCAACGTGGGAAAATAGCTCAGTGAGGAACGGAAGTACGAAAAAAACTAAAAGAGAGGTTTAAGAGAAATAATATTAAAATAAATCTTCCATATAACAACTATAAAAAGATGCAAATAACGAGAGGAAGAGAAACAAGATAGAATAGGGTGCATGAGTGTACCCTCAAGCAAGAGATCTTTAATACAAGACAGTGGAAGACCATGGTACACAGGTTATCGCACCACCCAGGACTAGAGAACAATGGTTTGATTTTAGAGTGTCCTTATACTAAAAGAGCTGCTTACCATACCTAGAGAGTCTCTTCTATCCTTACCAAGAGGAAAGTAGCCCCTGAACTATGGCAGTGCAGTAGTTAACCTCTTGAGAAGAAGAAGAATTGTTTAGTGTTTTCAGTGTTTTCAAGTGTACGAGGAAAGAGAAGAATGTGTAAAGAATTGGCCAAACTATTCTGAGTAGGGTTCGGAAAGGATGAAATATGCCGCAACCAGAGAAGGATCTAATGAATTACTGTCTCGCCAGTCAAAGTACCCAATATTTTTCTAGCGGTAGTATCTGAGCAGGTGGCTGATGCCTTGTCCCCACGATGGGTGTTGAAAGTGGCCTTTGTTCCTTTTTTTAAGAAAATGCAGAAGGCATGTATAGGAATGTTGAGTGGAGGGGTCGGATCATCCCTATAGACACGATAAAGGATAAGCTGGATGGTCTCGTCTACAGAACCATTAATGAAGAGTGACTGCATATCAAGACAGGTGATAACACCTTCACTGGAATGCCCTTTGATGTTCATCAGGAACTCCGTAGAAGAAGCATCGGTGTACTGGTCAGATATATAAGGGGTCAGAGGAGTGTTGAGCTTTTTAGCAAGCTAGTACCTCGGAGTCGGGCACTGGCTTATGATATCGCGAAGGGGGTTCCCTGCTTATGGGTCTTAATATTCCCATAGAGGTAACCTGACACAATTTCACCAGTGATCGGCTGAAAGTAGATGGCATTAGAGTTTGCATTGTTAACATCAATAGAGTGATTGGCTTAACTTTTAATGTTCTCTATGGGATTGGAAATAAGTCGCTGGAATTTTGAAGTATCGGCCAGGAATGTGTCAAGTTTTCCATGGTAATCCTCAGTGTCATGGAGGACGAAGCCTTCTCTCTTGTCTGCTCTCCACACAGTGATGTCAACTTATTCTTAAGCTCCTTTACCTGCAGTCTTCATGGCCATGGAAACAATGACACTGTTTTATTGACCTCGGTCTGTGAGGGCCTCAGCAAGTAGGAAGGCTGAAGGGTGTCTATAGTACAGAGGGTGCCTTTTTCTTGGTGGTTAAGAATGGAGTCAATCAGTGATTCAACTTTTATCATCTTCTCCGTAGGTCTGGGTCCAAATATGATGTAGAAGTTCAGGCCTAGCTTCAGTATCTCATCGATAAGAGAAGAGGCAAAAGCTTCAATATTGATGCAGTCCCTGTTTCTTCTCTGGGATCCGAATCTTCCCTCCCTTGATGGAAATAAGCTTTTAATGATTAGTTTTTAATTTTTAGTTCTTGAGGGATTCCAGGGCGTGGAAAATATTGTCTGAGGGGGGGGAGGTCAAGGAATTGATTGATTTCGTTGATACTATTATAGGAGTTATATTCGGTGTCAAAGACCAAGTCCACGATGAGATCTCCCAGGTCCCTCCAGGTGGAATAAGAGTTCCTTGGCAAATGGCTATTCATTCCTTCAAGCAGGTCCGCCAGGCCATGTAGCTTCTTCTACTCCATCTTCCTAGTATCAAGTTGTCTCTTGAGGAGGGTCCTCTTGAAGTCACTAGTCCTCGGGGCATTGTGTGCTGAGGGATCATGCTGCATGAAGTTAGTATAACTCAGAAGTTGACCCTCTTTCAAGCAGGTTCCATTGAAGATTAGAGCTGCTTCAGTAGCATTGGCTTTATAGTTGAATTTTCAATTTCTATAATTCTCCTTTTCTCAACAGTATTGCATGCCGAAAGTAACTGGGCTCTGCTAGGCATCAGTAGGTAAAGGACAAGATTTTACTAAAAATATCCTAAAAGTAAGCCTGTCAAGGTCAAAGTACAATAGAATCAACCGTAACTTGTATCGAGAATTTGCCGGGTGTTTCCTTTTATCTTCAGGCTACAAGTGTGACGATGTAAGTGTGGCTGGCCCCTTCAGTATTTATACACTCTAGGGTATCAGTCAATTCGGGCACTGGTTGTTGATTAGTCCCTGTGAGCGAAGGCAGTATTGAGTCCGGAACTGAGAAGCTTTCCCATTACTTGAAGCTATTGCCATGAGTGGATCCATCACAGTCAGATGGCTCATACACTCATCGTCGTCGTGGTTAGGCAGAGTCACAATAGTGCTGGGGCTGCCATTGTTGGGCACTGATTAGCCAAGACACTCTGTGAACGAGGCTTGGTGCCAGGCAAGCTGTTCTGCCGCTCAGCTCCAAGGTCAAATACATCCCTACCAGCAATCTGATTTGCTGAGATGCTCTCTGGGAGAGTTTCAGTCACAGGAAGCATGTTTGATCGGTGATCATCCTTATGCTCGTCGACATTGGCGTGTTGTTGGTTGGTGTTGATTGTAGTATTGATTGGTTGATTGATCAGGAGTTATCTGGCTTCTTGACATCTTAGGTCATTGACGTCGAGGTGCAGTATTGAGGTTTGGCTTTTCCTGCTGTATAAGAAAAGGCCTCTAGCATCCTTAGTCTTCTGCTCATACAGCAGGAAAAGCAGGTTTCCAAGAGGTCGGGGCTATAAAAAAAGATCTAAAAAGAAATGTGAAAATCTAAATATGAAGTAAAATCTCTTTACAGTCAAGAATAAAGTCGTAAGCAAATGCTACAACCCATTGTAAGCAAATGCTACAATCCATTATAAAGCTTTTGAATTTTGAACCTTCCCATAAAAAAAACATCACAAAGTATCAGAATGTCATTCGATAAAAGTTGTCAACATGTAAATCAGCATTTCATAAAAGGATTGATTCATTGAAATAAATCAAATGACTCTCCTCACCTTTCTGATTCCTATCGACTTCCTCTCTCTCTCTCTCTCTCTCTCTCTCCTCTCTCTCTCCTCTCTCTCTCTCTCTCTCTCTCTCTCTCTCTCTCTCTCTCTCTTAAGAAACATCTATAAACAACCCCCATAGACTTTAAAGAGTTCCTTCACCTCCCCATATATAAAAGAGCTTGTAAGAGAAACTTACTTCTACTTTCATGCCCTCTTGCTTCACCCCCGTCCTTCCAGTAGAAGATTCATTCAAGTCAGTTAACGTTTATCTGACAAAGAAAGATGAAATTCCTTTTAATGAAAGATTAAAATCAGTCCAGCATTAAATGGTGATTTCAAGTTCACCTAATTCAGCGCATCTGTATTTAGTAGAAGATAAATATCTGTCAACTTCCTTTCACCAAAAGAAGAAAGGAAGTGACTTTTCCCCCGAAAAAAATATATATAATAGTGACTAGAAAACACAAAATGAATTAATTTATTCTCTTATCTGCAAAAGGGTAATAATAATGAAGTTGCTTTTACAGAACCAGAAGGCAAAATTACATAGTCTTTTTATTGAAATAAATTATATAAATATTTATGTTTAATACCTTTATTAAATCAAGGAAACTTAGAGTTTGAATTACTCATGCCAAAGAAGATTGAAATTAACTTCGTATCTAAAGTGAATTTTAATAAGTAATGTAAGCAAGTGGAGCTGACAGTACAACAAATTTTCATATATTGAAACACAAGTTTCTCTCTCTCTCTCTCTCTCTCTCTCTCTCTCTCTCTCTCTCTCTCTCTCTCTCTCTCTCTCTCTCTCTCTAACTAGACGAATATTTTTGAAATACAAAATATTTCCAATATTTTCCCTCGTTCTCAAGGTAATAAAAAACTTGTCAAGTGTGAGAAATTCGAAAAAGTAAACATTAAACAAATTTAATGAAGGTATTATTTTTCTAACAACAGAAGTAATTAAATTGTACTGAGGATCTGGAGAGAGAGAACAAGATAAGGTTTTTAGCCTTTTGTTTTAATTAAAACAATTCTTTTGAAAGTCTCAAAATAGACTTCTTTTTGAGATTTTGATCACAAAACAAAAGTTGTTCCTTCGGGAAGTTTGACAAAGGAGGAAAACCACAAGACAAGCGTATGGTTAGACAAGCAGACACACATGCAAGTTCCCTAAAGCAACAAGGTGAAGATATATAAGATAACAAGGAACATTAAAGAAAAAGAAACTATGGGCTAGTAAACAGAGAGAGAGAGAGAGAGAGAGAGAGAGAGAGAGAGAGAGAGAGAGAGAGTTCCCAGTTTTATGATATTTCTGCACTGATGAAATAGAAATAATACTTTTGTATTCCAAGCGGGAAATATATGCACACAAAGATATATCTGGTAACATCTTTAAACTCAAATTATTTCCTTTTGTTATTAGTTGATCTGGTTCAACTCAAATCATAAGTAACGTTAATTGCAGATCTAAGGTCTGGCAATGGAGAAATGAAATACGTGTTAGTTAAGGAAAAATAATTCGGCCAGTTTCTTTTACAATTAAAAAAGAAAAGTCTTATTGAGAAAGTTTTTCAATTATTTCGGTTATTAACTTATCCTAAAGAAATGTTTTAGTTCTTTCATTTTCCTTTCTTTCGAATATTTTTTCTCCTGTCTGGCTACTCCTCAGCTGTTGAATTCCATCCTAATTTATTGGAGAAAAAACTCACGGTTTATTAAATTTCTTATTTCTTATCTTGTACCAAACCCTGACACCATCGTTCAATTAGTTCTTAATGCATATTGCATGAGATATTTCAAAAACTTTGACCTTCCTTTGCAATCAGATATTCCAAGACTGTCCCCTCCTGTACCCAGTACTGGTTATGCAGTGAATTCTAGCTGTCTTTCCTCCTCCATCATAAGGATCAATACTACAAGGTTTTCTAGAAGTTTTATTCCAGCTTACAGCATCCTGCTTTTCCAACTAGGGTTTTAACTTAGCGAATAATAATAATAATAATAATAATAATAATAATAATAATAATAATAATAATAATAATAATAATAATAATAATAATAATAATAATAATAATAATAACTACGGAAATTCAAACATAAAAACGCTTTTATATCGGGCAGGCTAACAAAAGTCTGCTTTGAACAAAGTTCCTCAAATTATCAGAATAAAACAATAATGAAAGGAAAAAATTATGATACCAAGGAAAGAATCATGGGTTCTGAGCAATGAAAAAGAAGCTAAAAGTCAAAAGAAAGGAAAAAAAACAAAAACAATGACAGAATTGGAAGCGAAAAGAATATTTTCGACAATCAACATTTCCAGTCAACAAATTCGAAATCAGACCATTATTATCGTCTTGGACTTACTTGCTCGAAGGAAGACTTTTCCAGAAAATCCAAGTTGATCTTTTTATGAAATTGGGAGAATTCTTACCGGAGAAATATCAAATGTAGATACATATTATTTACAGTGCCAATTTGGAGAAATGTTTGTTTTAATATAATTTCAAGCAAACAAGCTTAGTACAAGGAAACTGTAATTATCTGTTCTCTGTTCTCTTCGCTTAGAAATGACTTGTGTAACTTAAGTCCTTCTTTCTGTCACCCTCATCAATTTTCAGCCTTTAGAACCTTTCATTCAGAAATTAACTCTATTGCAAATGACGTAATGTCTTATTAGCCAGTAGTAATGATACCATTATAAAAAGATCCTATTTCTC
>NC_090741.1:114309580-114329580 GCF_036898095.1 Palaemon carinicauda
AACAGCCACCTACTGAACAATTATGGGTCACTTAACCACCACCTAAATAGTCATTAGTCAATTAGGTACCTATCAACCAGTCAGTGATTGATTATATACCAATCAAGTAGGCATTCGTTAATCTGGCATAAGTCTATTAGCTTCTTCACAATAAGCCATTGTTAAATTAGCTACTTTATCCTCTTAACTTTAGTCGATTAGTTACTAAATAAGTATGAATTTCTCGATAAGCTTTCTAATGAGCAACCATTGGAAAGATATCTACCTATCTAGATACAATTGATCAATTAGCAACTTGATAAGCAGTCATAAGTCTGTTAGCTACATCCTAAAATGTCATTGGCCGATAATCTACTTCCTATACAGCCACTGATTAAATACTAATTAGTCATTGGATAATTGGCCACCTACTGAACAATCATTTGCTTATTGGCAGCCTGGTAGGCACTCATTGTCTGACTGTCTCCTTACTAAGTAGTCATTGGTCAATTAGTTACCTACTAAACAGACATTGGTACATTAGTTACCTAATAATTGTCTCTTTGTCAATAAGGTAACTACGAAGAATCCATTGACTTTTCAGATGCTTCTAACACAGTCACTGGTTAATCAACTACTTACTAAACTGACATTGGTCGCTTATTTGAAAAATACTCCTTTTAAGAAGAAATTGGCCTGGCGTCGCAAAACCGAGGGTCAGAGGTCCTAAGTCCCCTTATTAAGTGGTACGAATGTCAAAGTCCTGTACTTTTAAAACGGCATTAGCCGGCCGGTCTTCAACTACTTCCTAGGATGTCATTGGTACATTAGTTAACTACTAAACAATAAATAGTCAATTAGTTACCTACTATGTAGTCCTTGGTTGATTAAATTCCTAATAAGTAGTCATTAGTTGATTAAGTACCTACTAATAGTCCTTGGTTAATTATTTAGCCACTGATAAGTCTAGCCATTACATAAAAACGTACTCAGATTATTCTATTGTGCAACAATATCTTCGAGTATCAAAGATAACATAGATATTATGGCTTCATTACAAGAGCTTGAAAAACATTATAAAGTAAAAGTTACTTGATTCAATACGGTGATTATTTATTGTTAAGTATTAATTCCTTTCAGTTGTATTAATTTGTGAAAGCAAGCAATGTTTCTACTGTAAATATCTTGAAGCGGTTTAAGTAGTCCCTTCTCTACTCAGAGGACTTGGTCAAAGTATATCTACTACAGTGATTTGTGAGAAGTGAGGCCATGAAAAGTGAGGGAAGCATGCCTGCTAAGAGAGAGAAGACTAAAAGGAACAGACCAAAAATAAATAGTAAGAATTAGAGAAGTTAAAGGAAGAGAGCATCGTGTATAATCCCTTAAAAAGAGATGGCTGGACAAAAAGGTGTATGTGTGTATGAGCGAGCAAAGAATGTGGGTGCGTAGAAAATCTTGTCTAAAGTGTACACTGCAATGCAAACTGAATGCATATGAGAAGTTTAAGGAAATATATGTTTTACAATTATTACATATGTGTTCGTAACCACATGCCGATAATCTTCTCTCTCTCTCTCTCTCTCTCTCTCTCTCTCTCTCTCTCTCTCGTTAATCCTTCTGTCACCAGGCCCCTGCTGTTTCCGGAAGTGGGCGCACATGTGTCTGATTAGATGTCTCTCTCAAGGACTGAATTGGATACTCCCTTAACCAATTTAATTTAATGACGAAGGAATCTACTTGGGTTGTCGCTTCAAAGGACTTAACTCCTCTTCTGGGTAACCAATGAGACGGCCAATGCTGTATCACAAGAATCAAACGCAAACTTTTTTTTTTTTTTCAATTTGAGATAATTAGTTGAATGAAAGATAGGTCTGATGTACTTAATTCCATTTCTTGTCATTTACTCACACATATGTGAAAATTTCCCGTTTATATTTCCTTGAAAACCACTGATCGAAATAAAACCAAACTCTTCCAAGAGACATCCGTACTTTCGCTTTTCTTTCCTAATGTATGTTCAAGTTAACCTCTGGCCACGTGAGGATTCGCGTCCGTTGACCGTTGCCCATATTCCACATCCATCGTCTGTCCAATATCAGTCATTCGCCATCAGTCATACATTACTCGTCAACCGTTGTACATCATCTGTCATGGTCCATCCATTGTCAATCATCCCTCATCCGACATCTATCATACACCGTGTGTCACCCAATATCACTTAAGCTCTCCCTCTTTGAAAACACCTCATCTGTCATGAAACCAAAGTTGATAATTCTCAAGATATCGTTGCAAAGTTTTTTTTTTTCTTTTTTTTTTGGGGGGGGGGTTGTAAATTACTTCATACAAACCTGAATCCTTTTATTTTCAACGGAGTATCATTGCTTCGATGTTTTTATTACCAAGAACAATGTCCCATTGAGTATTACGCACAACAAACATGAATAGGAAAGCATGAAAAAATGAAAAGATTAAGTTTTCTGAGTTTTATTTGACCTTTTTATCATATAATGTGATCTTGGATGATAGTTTGACTTACCTTATTAGAAACTTGGTAACAATGCAGGTAGGTGGTAAAATTAAACATCATTTCCTTTACAAGAACACATCTCTTTTCGTGTTCCTATTTTATGATTATACAAAAATAAAAACAACTAATTATTATTATTATTATTATTATTATTATTATTATTATTATTATTAGCTATACTACAAACAGAGTTGGAAAATTAGGATGCTATAAGCCCTATCGCTCTAACAATGACAAAAGGAAATAAATTAACTATATATGACAAGTAATGAATTAAAAATGTATAATATTTTAAGATCAGTAAAAACTTTAAGATAGATTTAACATATATAAACAATAGATACGGACTTATATCAGCCGGTTCAACATAAAAATATTCGCTGTAAGTTTGAATTTCCAAAGTTCCACCGATTCAAAGGCTGATTATGGAAATCCTTCCACAACTTGGTTACATCTGAAATCAAACTTCGAGAATACCGTGAAGTGTTAAGCCATATGATGGAGCAGGATAATACAGTCTTGGAAGATATGAATGTAGAGGATGGTCATAATTATGGAAAATCGTATGCAGCCTCCATAGACATCTAACTAAACGACGATACCAGAGATTAATATGAAGATCAAAAATAAGAAATTTAATAGACCACAAGTTTTCATCCGACATATTAAGATAAAAGTCAACAACTGAAGACCAGACAAGAAAACAATACTCGAAAAAAGGTAAAATGAAAGAATACTTTTTTTTTTTCAGGTTAGATAGACCACTGAAATTCCTAAAATACTCTCTTAATGATCTAATTTTTGTGCAGTTGAAGTCGAAACAGAACAAATGTGTTTCTTTCAAAAGTGAATTTGTAATAAAGAATCACACCTAAATTTTCAAAGGACGTATATTTAGTTGAAGAAACATTATCAATGAAGAGATCTGGATGTTGAGGAGCCACTGTCCTCTACCTACTTACAATCATACTTTGAGTTGAATAAGGTTCAACTTCATGCCCACAAATATACGCCATTCTATCTATATTATGCTTTTTATCAACACAAGCTCAAAATTACTAAGATGAAATATATAGAAGTAGAGTAGCATCATTTCTATAACAACGACCTTGTTTTCTAGGCCAAGCCACATACTATGACTGTATAGTATGAAAAGTAATGGGCCAAGAACAATATCCTAAGGAACACCATATATTATATTTCTATACCCACTATGGTGTCCATCAAGAACAACTCTTTGCAATGTATTATTCAAAAATTTAAAAATAATGCTAAAAAGGCACCTACCTATTCCAAACTGCTCAAGTTTGAACACATAGGCTTCATTATATTCAGGGTCAAGGACAGCCTTAAAACCAAGGCCAATCATACGAACTTCCTTACCACAATCAAGACATTTCTGTGCTGCACCGAAGATTGTAAAATGGGAAAGGAAAAAAAAAAGAAAAAAAAACCTAGGAAAGCACCTACCTATTTTCATCATCTGAAGTTTGACAACAAAGGCTTCGTTATCACCTTCATCCTACCTATTCACACATTTTGCCAAAAGACGTTCAAAAACTTCAGATAATCTGAGTCATAGATAATGGGTAAGTAGCAATAGGACGAAGGCTACTACAAACACATTTGCCTAATGGATTAGCATTACTAACTCTCAAACATATGGGGAAAAAAACTTCTTGCCAACTTGCAAAGAATAAGAGACAACTAGGAAGACTTATTGGTTTCTTATAACCTGGAATATATATTTAAGATGAGTGTCTCACTTAAAAAAACTAAAATCATAGTGCAATATATTCTCTCTCTCTCTCTCTCTCTCTCTCTCTCTCTCTCTCTCTCTTCTCTCTCTCTCTCTCTCTCTCTCTCTCTCTCTCTCTCTCTCTCGTGGGAAATGCAAAAGAGAGGAGACATTTTTCAATACCCCCTCAAAGGTTGAAGGAAATTTCTGGTGTGATGTAACAATATCTTTTATCTTTTTGTTTAAGCTTTACAACTTGCCCGATCAAGGGTTAATGAAATACGTTGGGTATGCCCAGACATATACGAGTACACGACACGCATGCACACACACACACACACACACACATATATATATATATATATATATATATACAGTCATTACTACTCCACTGTAGAACAAAGGCCTCTCACATGTCCTTCTACATACGTCTGTCTGTGGTCTTTCTATGCCAGTCCACACAGGCAAACTTTCTTAGTTCATCAATCCATCGTCTTCTCTTCCTTACGCTGCTCATTTTATAACCTCTGGGAACACAATGTAATTTTTAATGTTCATCTTTAACCTGTCCTTCTTATCCTGACCATGTCCATTTCTTTTCTTTTTTTCATGTTGTTAGAATATCCTCTACTTTAGTTTGCTCTTTAATAAGCTAATATTCAATACGTATTACCCGTATTAATCTCAGAACTCTCAAATTGGTAATAAATGGCAATTTTCGAATGCTTTATCAAATCAATAAACTACCAAGAGACATTTGATCCCATCTCTCCAATATGAAAAAAAGAGGAATAAAATTGTATTTTCCAGGTTGCAACTTTAATCATCTCTCTCTCTCTCTCTCTCTCTCTCTCTCTCTCTCTCTCTCTCTCTCTTTCTTTTTCTTTGTCCTAATTTCCTGATGAGACAAGAGAACAGATTCTTTTTAAAGGAATTTTCATAGCGATTTTTCCTTTATTTTCTTTTTGTTTATAATTTCGTTATTATCCCGCAATATTTGCGCTAAATTTCTACACCTTTTTATTCGATCTTTTCATACTTGTCATTTGCTGCTTCTATTCTCTCATAAATTGGATACAAAGCAAACGGAAGCAGTTTCATGTTCACTCAATTGAATCCAGTCAAGTCTATTCCAAGGGATATATAAGATTTTTTTTTAAATCTATATACTATGAGCATATCCGAGTAAGACAATGATCAATTATCTTAAAAAGGAATAAAGACACTCACCATACTACCACTACTTTGAAAGGTGATAAAGATGTTACTGCTTATGGTGATGATGATGATAACAACAAACATTAAGCATAATGAGTGCTGTGAACCTAATTCTTATTTGAACCTTTTGTGTTGTTGTTCCCTCAACAAGTCCTTAATTTCAATCCCATTATAACATCCCAGTCCCTTTGGACGAATAACTTTGACGAGTTTCATCAAACATTTCATGGTTGTATACTCTTGGCGTAGAGGGAATATCCTTAAATAATTACCTCGTTATAATTGTGTTTTGGTATGATTGAATTTAGGCGTAATCCGATTATGATATGTTAGGTGTGAAAATTATTAGTCTCCCTCGATATCCTTCCATTTTTATTACTTAGCTTTTATGTTCAGAAAGAAATCAAAGATTTATAGCCTAACTCGGGTTTTTTTTTTAAGGGAGAAAGAGGAATTTCAGTGGTAAATCTGACTATTAGAAAAATTACATAATGTAAACATTTGCTGGTACTTGATTCACTAAATTCAAGAAGTTAGCATTACAACAATTTACTGACAATAACCACGATGTTTCAATTAACTTGTTATTGGCCATAAAGGAAAGTAGAATTAAGGTATCATAAGAAAGTACGTAACGTCCATGGGGTTGAGATTCACCTCTCTTATTATACCACATTTCTTTACTGTAGTGATATATTTGTAACTTGTCATATATTTCCACTTCTTTTGAGAAAATAGAATTTACAATATTATTATGAAAGAATTGTATATGATTAATTAATTCTTTTTACTTGAATTGCTAGTCTCTGAAAATACAATTTTCTGAATCAACGGAATGTACGATTACGTTCATTAGTAAATGCACTTTGTACTTTCATTGTCGTTCATAATTGAAAAGAGATTTTTCTGTTTTTATGAAATCCTTTTGAATTTTCGGAGGAAATTAGTACGTATTAAATATATCATATATAAAATGTACGCCATGAAATAAAACGAAACATTATGAAATGTGAACGATATGGTCAGGGCAGTCAATCACACATAATCTTTCTAAACATGAGAAATTTCGCCACTCTGAGTCATAAAGGTTGGTATGCCTGAAAAGCCACGAAAACATTATTGCATTAACCTACTTCTCGTTAACCAGACGTTGAGATCCTCTTATGCAAACTAACTAGGCTCATGTATTGAATAATTTTCCTTTTCAAACCAATATACCTAGTATTGAAATTTAATTCTTAATGAGTATTTGAAATTTAAACTATACATGTTTTCTTCCAACAAAAAAAAAGTAATCCAATACGATGGTTTAAAAGATAACATGTCCCCTTAAATCAGCCTCTTTATGGGAACTTGCTGCCCGAGCTGTGTAATTGCCAAATGTTTCTTTTTAAGTTGATAATTTGTCCGAAATTAAAAGTACACAGCATCGTTACTTAAGAACGCAACTGTACCACGGTAACCACAATAAGTCTCTAATTATATGGTAACTAATAAGAACATATTGTTGTGAACAAATAAACATATACTTAGTTTGTAGTGTGAAGTTAGTCTACCTTAATATGTTTGTTTCCCAATCAGCTTTCTTCTTGACAAGGTATGATTAAGAAAGGTTATTTTGTTAGTCGTGAAATTAGCTCCATAATATCGTATTTCAGACAAAGTTAAAGAAAAAATTTCCAATAAAGAAAATCTATATGACAAGTAGGCCTAATAAGAAAGTTTACGCCTGTCCAAACCAAAGACAAAAACACTTTCTATTTGCAAATCGAATAAGACGCGGAATTATTGTCCGAATAAATGAGGACTTGTTCCTCGTGTTCAGTTACAAGAAAGGTCATTATTTCTTGAATTTCCAGATAGGAGGAAAGAAGATTTGTCCATCCTTAAAAATTAAGGGTAATTTTTGACGTGTATTAATGTCTCAAGTCAATGTTTACATCGATAGCTATTAAAGAGCATAAATGTATAAGATAAACTTCTCCACATTATTTATAATTTATCAGGTATTTGGAACTAACAACAAAATGGAAACCTTCTCCACAAACTCGGCAATAAAGGCAATTATCTGCCAGAGGAAATAAAGAACAAGTGGACCGTATAAATGCTCCAAGTGTTTTACACGCATGCAATTCAAGTATTACTCTTTGTGAGTCAAAAGGAATTTCGTGTTCAATGTGAACTTATATAAAATGTTCTTTTTATAGTGGCTGATAGATTCTCTCTGGATTAAATCCTTAAGCTGAATATATTTTTCATTTTTCTGATGAGAAAACTTCTGGTATAATTTGGTTACAGATTCTCTCAATGTCTTTTTAATATATTTTGAGGAAAGATAAATCAATGAAGATATGTGACTTAGGTGGTATCTTTTCTATCAATATTTTCCCAATATGGATAACGGGTATTTTTTTTTTTTTAGGCATGTGCAAAGCACATCCATTGAGAAGCCACAAATCTTCAAGTATCTACCAGAATTACTATTTATAATTTTAAGTCCTCTACAGCAGATTGACAATCCGTCTAGTAAGGAAGCGTATCCCAGTGAAACCAATTGAACACCTGTAAGCCTAACAAGTCAACCTTGTACCTGGTAGATAGACGGCTGTGGTGGGTCGCAATAAAGGTTGCGTGGGGCCTGGTGGTAGTGTCCATGTCTGGTGATTGTCAGACTGGGGTTCAAGTCAGGCTCAAACTCGTTAGTCCTTTTGGTCGCTGCAACCTCGCCATCCTTATGAGCTAAGGATGGGAGACGGGGAAGGCCTATAGGTCTATCTGTTGAGTCATTAGATGGCTTTGACTGGCCCTCCTTGGTCCTAGCTTGGGTGAAGAGGGGCCCTGGCTGCTTATCATATATAATACAGTCAGTCTCTAGGGCATTGTCCTGCCTAATAGGGAAATAATACTGTCCCTTGCCACTGCCATTCATGAGCGACCTTAAATCCTTGCTACCATAAGCACAGGATGTTTAACAATATGTATAAACATCCTATGTATGGAGGAAAAAGATTTATTGCTAATTCGGTAAAATGAGTAAATCAATTAAGGTATTTTAAGACAAATATCTCGCACAGCTGCTTTCTTTGTTTATATGGTTGGACGTGAAGGTTCCGGAAAGAAGGCGGCATCTCTGGACGGTGATAAGGCCTATGCTAATATTTTCTATGAAAGGCAAACGGTTGGGGGATGAAAGTAAGTGGTAGAGAGAGAAGGAGAGAGAGAGAGAGAGAGAGAGAGAGAGAGAGAGATCAATGAGGTAGTCGTTAGCATTGGATTTTGGCCTTGAAGGGATGGGTTGTTACATAACTCTTTGTTTTGGGTTTCCCATAGAGGTGGAAATGGGACAATCCCGGAATGAGGACAGAACGGTATTACAAAAAAAGAGAAGAAGAGTATCAGAGAAAAGTCCCAGATTCTCTCAAAGAATCTTCTTCTTCTTCTTCTTCTTCTTCTTCTTCTTCTTCTTCTTCCTCTTTGTATACAAATAGTAGTAGAAACGGAAAAGTGATTGTTTTCTACTGAATTGATTTAGTCTAACATAATCTCTTATTTTTTTCAAGTTGTGTTTGTTTTAGTACTTAGACTTTTTTAAAAGCAAAAACTAAATTTTATTACTTTCCCTTCAGTAATTTTCGTTTTTTCTTTGTGTTTTAACTTCATTGTGTTAAATACCAGTGTACATCTATATTATTGCATTTATCAATGTTCAAAAAAATATAATTTCTATCAACTTCTATCGTATTTCCGTTTAATAATTCTGAGACTAAATGCTGAAGATTTTGAATTTGAATTTATACTTTCGTAAAAGAAAGTGAAATGTCTTTAAAGAAAGTCAAAGAAAGATAAATGGAAGAACAACAAAAATAGAGAAAATTTAATTTTTTCTCATTTGGCTCATAATCCCCCCCCCCTCTCTCTCTCTCTCTCTCTCTCTCTCTCTCTCTCTCTCTCTCTCTTCTCTTTTTAATTTTCTTCTTATAATATTTTATCAGGCTGACGCAAATACTTTTGGAGAAGTAATTCCAGAACGACTTATATTTTTTTCTTCTTCTTCTTCTTCTTCTTCTTCTTCTCTTCTTTATGGTCAAATCACTCCCGGTTAAATAATCTCAGTGAATAAAAATCCTTTTCTGTAAACGCCAAAGGGGGAATGGTATGTAAGCTATCAGGCCCTTGACTTTCAGGCTCAGCATTTTGTCCCTGTCCCGAATAAGGCCAACAACGTCTACAGAGGCCAAGAGGAGTTCGATTTAGAATTCAAATATTTAAAAAACTTTCACAATTTAAATGAAATCTAGGAAGATGCTAAATGAAGAGATCATGGTTTACATTTATTCAAAAAATCACCTTTGCGATGGCATTGTTTTTTTTATAAGAAAGCGGAAGTTTTATGGTACGTATCATGAAACGATTATTTTCTGTCTTTTTGGTAATTTTGAAACAAGAAACAGCTTTAGTAATAAAACGAGTAATTTAACATTAATATCATTCTAAAATATAGAGTGCAAGGATTATCTATATACTTCTTCTGAATGTAACATTTAGTCTACTGGAATCAGACTCAATGTTTAGACTCCCTTTCGTGCAGACACTGGCCCCTATATGGGATTGTAGTGTGAGAGTTATCAACAAATAATTCATCGCAGAAAAAGGCTACAGGAATTAAGAATCTTCCACGTGAGGATAATGTCAAGAAAACAGTGTTCTGTAGAGAAAGGAAATTAAAAATAAAACTCTTATTAATTTTGTGTCATGGACGAAAATCTAGATTATTACTAAATTTTACACATTGAATATTCTGTTTATAAGTTAATCGTTCACGAACACAAATGTCATCAATTTTAAATACATCTAATAAGCAGAGGTTTCTCATGGACACCATATTTCTATATATATTTTTTAATATATATTTACCGTTATTTAAAGTCATATAACTTTGACTCTCACGATAATCCACACATACGCCCATATAAGTCCATAAATTCTTCTGAACTTATACATAATACTGTCATGGGTATCCAGAATGTTTTTTAACCTTACTCTCGGGAAAGATGGAAATTAGAAAAAGACACAATTCGCTTTCTTCAGTGGATAAGAGAATTTTTTTTTTTGAGTAAATGTTTTTTTATAATGTAGGACAACTATGTTTGTTACTAAATTTTGCTCGCTAAACACTTGAAATAGAGCCAATCTTGAACACAAGATTATTGATAAACAGATGTAGTAGTAAACCTAAAAGAAATAGAGATTCATAAGTAATCTCTCTCTCTCTCTCTCTCTCTCTCTCTCTCTCTCTCTCTCACGAACACGTACAGGCAAATCATACAATACAACTCACATATACTAATACAGGTGAATTATACATACACACACACACACACACACATATATATATATATATATATATATATTTATATATAAATATATATATATATATATATATAAATATATATATATATATATATATATATTTATATATATATATATATATATATATTTATATATATATATATATATATATATATTTATATATATATATTTATATATATATATATATATATATATAAACATACATTATATTCTTCTAAAATATGTATGGAGGCCATGGAATAATAGACACTAATAACTTGACCAATGAATTACGATATACCACACACACACACACACACATTCACAAACACAATTGTAGAAAAATAATACGGATCTGAATTTATATCTTGCACAAAATACTGATTTGAGATCAAGAATTTATTTTGATATTGGCCTCGGGAATAAATGGAAATAGGAGCGAAAACAAAAGAATGGCCTCAATATTTTCTCTTTGCAAACCTTTTAGTGGTCAGGCTAAGGTAAATACATCACGGTCGACAAAGAGAGAGAGAGAGAGAGAGAGAGAGAGAGAGAGAGAGAGAGAGAGTGTTTGTACTTATGCAAGGCGTATACTGATATGCACGTGAAATGGATTTGAATGTTGTTGGCAAGTGGAGTCTCGTGGGATCCGAAAGACAGGAGACTGAGGAGGGAAGGTTTGCGGGGACATCGGATGATTGAAAATTCAAGAAAGGTTATTGTTTTCTCTTCGGTTTTGATTTGTCCTTTCATATAATAAATGTAAAAATTTGTCATTGAAGTTTCTTTCTTTAAAAAAATCTAAATAGGATAATGAACAGTAATAGGCGCGATTGCTTATACAGAATAATTTCATAACAATAATTGCTTGAAATGATAGAGAAGATATTTATATAAAACATGAGATTAACCGATTATTTATACAATTATGTTTGTTTAGATATGAAAAAAAAGACGCTTCGGAAGGTTAAATTTTGAAAAAAAATAAATTCCAAATAAAACCGTGAAAATTGTGCCATTGAATAGGATATTGTATAATTATAACATTTTCGCGATGATTATTAATTCCACTAATGATACCACGTATGTACTTTATATATTTGTATTTTACCTTTTCCCGACATCCTCTGGAAAACTGAAAAATTGAAAACTTATATCCTAACTTTCGTAAAAAAATACAAGTAAATTTTTTTTCCCTTTCACATTTGGTGTAGATGAACATATTCCGAACAAAAGTAAAAGCTAAACGACATCTTTTTGACTTAACCGAGAAAAAAAAGGTAATAAAAGAAATGCCACTTGCAGCTTCTTCTTCTTCTTCTTGTTCTTCTTCTTGTTCTTGTTCTTCTTCTTCTTCTTCTTCTTCTTCTTCTGAGTATTTATGGTTTGTTAAAACCATAAAACACCTCCCAACGCTTGAAAAACCTTTTCCCACTGAGAAAACGATAAAGAAAATTATCCTTTGGGGAATAAAAAGTTTTAGATAAAACATATGCTTCGAGTTTGTTTAATGTTTGTTGTTAGTCGTGTTCCAGACTATGGTGGGAGGAGGTCATTTACTTTAAAAATATTTGTATATTTATATAATTCTCTCGTGGTGGGACACATTGAAAGACCAGTTAATTTAAATCTAATATCTCTGGTATTGGTGAAATTACGTGGCTTTTGAATAGTTTTATACTCTTTTCTATATATTTCTTTTTCACCCTTTGTTGTTAGAAGATACTCTAACAAAATTAAGCCTGAACGTCTTTTACAGGTTCTTTTGGCCTCTAAACAAAAAGGATTTGTAGAGAGCAATTGAAATATGGGAAACGTTTATAGAAGAAATTAAACAAAAAATTCACTAAATTATTTACAATTAAAAACAATGTTGCTGCTCCCTTACTTTCAATGACTTGAATCAATCCCGGATATTGAGAGATAACTAGAACAAGCAGGATATCTAAGCAATAAAATACTTAAATGGAGATTTGGAGAATTATCTTCAGTTGCTAAAATGTTGCTGATAGGATGACTTCAGGTTTGAGACCGTTGCAGAAGGCTAGCTGTTCCTCTTCGTCAATGATAGGACAACTCTCTGTCTTGGACAAAAGTTTGGAGATAAGTATTATTCATCTTATAGGGAACCCTATTAGACCCTAACTATTCAACTGATGGTTTTTTAATGTTTTCTTTCTACAGTATATAAGTTCACATTGAACATGAAATTCCTTTTGACTCAAAAGGAGTAACGCTTGAATTGCATGCGTGTAAAACACTTGGGGCATTTATACGATCCACTTGTTCTTTATTTCCTCTGGCGGATAATTGCCTTTATTGCCGAGTTTATGGAGAAGGTTTCCATTTTGTTGTTATTTCCAAATACCTTATAAATTACAAATAGTATGGAGAAGTTTATCTTATACATTTATGCTCTTTAATAGCTATCGATGTAAACATTGACTTGAGATATCAATCATATCTTGTCAAGAGGAAAGCTGATTGGTAAACAAACATATTAAGGTAGACTAACTTCACACTACAAACTAAGTATATGTTTATTTGTTAACAACAATATGTTCTTATTAGTTACCATATAATTAGAGACTTATTGTGGTTACCGTGGTACAGTTGCGTTCTTAAGTAACGATGCTGTGTACTTTTAATTTCGGACAAATTATCAACTTAAAAAGAAACATTTGGCAATTACACAGCTCGGGCAGCAAGTTCCCATAAAGAGGCTGATTTAAGGGGACATGTTATCTTTTAAACCATCGTATTGGATTACTTTTTTTTTGTTGGAAGAAAACATGTATAGTTTAAATTTCAAATACTCATTAAGAATTAAATTTCAATACTAGGTATATTGGTTTGAAAAGGAAAATTATTCAATACATGAGCCTAGTTAGTTTGCATAAGAGGATCTCAACGTCTGGTTAACGAGAAGTAGGTTAATGCAATAATGTTTTCGTGGCTTTTCAGGCATACCAACCTTTATGACTCAGAGTGGCGAAATTTCTCATGTTTAGAAAGATTATGTGTGATTGACTGCCCTGACCATATCGTTCACATTTCATAATGTTTCGTTTTATTTCATGGCGTACATTTTATATATGATATATTTAATACGTACTAATTTCCTCCGAAAATTCAAAAGGATTTCATAAAAACAGAAAAATCTCTTTTCAATTATGAACGACAATGAAAGTACAAAGTGCATTTACTAATGAACGTAATCGTACATTCCGTTGATTCAGAAAATTGTGTTAACATCCACTAACTGGTCTTGATTATTTTCAGAGACTAGCAATTCAAGTAAAAAGAATTAATTAATCATATACAATTCTTTCATAATAATATTGTAAATTCTATTTTCTCAAAAGAAGTGGAAATATATGACAAGTTACAAATATATCACTACAGTAAAGAAATGTGGTATAATAAGAGAGGTGAATCTCAACCCCATGGACGTTACGTACTTTCTTATGATACCTTAATTCTACTTTCCTTTATGGCCGATAACAAGTTAATTGAAACATCGTGGTTATTGTCAGTAAATTGTTGTAATGCTAACTTCTTGAATTTAGTGAATCAAGTACCAGCAAATGTTTACATTATGTAATTTTTCTAATAGTCAGATTTACCACTGAAATTCCTCTTTCTCCCTTAAAAAAAAACCCGAGTTAGGCTATAAATCTTTGATTTCTTTCTGAACATAAAAGCTAAGTAATAAAAATGGAAGGATATCGAGGGAGACTAATAATTTTCACACCTAACATATCATAATCGGATTACGCCTAAATTCAATCATACCAAAACACAATTATAACGAGGTAATTATTGAAGGATATTCCCTCCACGCCAAGAGTATACAACCATGAAATGTTTGATGAAACTTGACAAAGCTATTTGTCCAAAGGGAATGGGATGTTATAATGAGATTGAAATTAAGGACTTGTTAAGGGAACAACAACACAAAAGGTTCAAATAAGAATTAGGTCCACTGCATTGATTATGCTTAATGTTTGTTGTTATCATCATCATCACCTTAAGCAGTAACATATTTATCACCTTTCAAAGTAGTGGTATTATTGTGAGTGTTTTTATTCCTTTTTAATACCTTTGTCATTGTTCTTACTTTATCATTATTATCTTCTTTTTCAATCTTACTATTTTATAATCCAGATTTATAAAGCTTTTCATCAACTAAGCATTCTGACATTAACCTAAGATGGGTTATTCTGCTATTTGAAAACTAAACTGAAATTATATATAATTCATAACAAAAGTTTTCTGTCTTTTTTTATTTTTTATTTTAGCAAAGTAGATATGGTTTGTAAATGCATTTGTTTTGACTACTCAAAATCACCATATTTTTCACTTCTCAAATACATCACAAATAACGAAATGGATCATGAAATAGAGATAGAAATTTCCCTTCAGCGTTCTGAACTGAACACAATACTTTGGTCAGTTGAACTCTGCTATCCTCATAAAACTGAATCCTAACCAGAAATTAGACATCTATTTATCTCTCACCAAAGAGTCCTTCCATTATCTTTGTTCACCAACAGGAAGAGCCATTTGGGAACTCTCCAGAATGAATAAGATATTTAGTGGTTTTAGAGAAAGACAAAGGCTCACGAACACACACACACAATAAGACATTCAGAGATAGAGGCAGCAAGACATATAAATGTATATCTTTTCAGTTTTTTTCGCCTTTTTTTTTGGGGGGGGGTGTCTACAAAAAAGGCCAGTAAATTCCGTCCATGACTTATGTTAGCTTTCTCTTTCCGATAAGGCTTAAACTAACATTTACATAGGCAAACGCAACTGAACAAATGTATATGGCCTTATGGTCAACAATAAATATATTTCAGTCATAGGAGAGAGAGAGAGAGAGAGAGAGAGAGAGAGAGAGAGAGAGAGAGAGAGAGAGAGAGAGAGAGAGAGAGATTTGCTCTAGGGGATTGTTAATGGTTTTACGAGAAGAACCTGAGTGCATGATGGAGACTTTGCCTACTCCTCGACTTTTCTATTCCTCCTGTTTTTTTTTTTTATCAATATCTTTTATTCTATTTATATATTTATGTTATCAATCTATTCCTTTTGTGAGTTCGGTTCCGTGAAATTTGGAAAAGAATAGAAAAGCGCAATAGTGCACCGTTATCATCTTACATAGATGTTCTTATTGCCTCTACTAAAGAGATTTTGTGGCTGGATAGCTTACCAGTATGTTTGTGTGCCTGTTGAATCAACGAAGTTATGAGAACAACCCGATCCTCGGAGATCTGTGTTATAGCGCGATTCAAAAAATAAAAAATAAAATAACATTTATTTCTTTTTATGGTTATCAATGCTCAAAAGACCATTTGACCAGCGATGGTGCCATTGCTCGTCTAAAGTTGGTTCCAGGTCTCCATGTTCTTGGAGTTTAGTTTTGTTTGAAGAAAATATAAACTACAAATACACAAAGCATTGAATACATAATTAAGATAATCACATCGACATATGCTTATAGTTTTTGGCTGTGCCTTCCAGATGCAAATTGGAAATTTCCATACTCCAGTCCTGCTTAAAATTACGATTTTTTTTCCTCAGAAAAAAACATGGCTCACTTAAAAATGTTAGCTATAAACCTCACAACTATAACTTGGCCCTAAAAGATGTTATTAAAATGAGTCTTTATTTTCGACCCACTTGTGAAGGCGAGGGAACGAAAAAATTATTCCCTGATGACTTACTCTGTACAGGGTATGGTTGCAACAAAAACGACATTTTGACCTAATTACAGAAAACGATAAATAATAGAAAACTAAGAATTAAAGATTGGTGTCAGTTACTCTTTCAATATTAAACATCTTTCGCATGAAAACGATCAACAAATTCTGTCATCAGCGTCAAAACCACCAATGATCTTATAGGCGACGGTAAGGAAAATGTCCCCCACAATAGTTACAAAGAAAATCCCAATCACACGAAGAGAGAATAATATCCTTTCCGTCTCTGCCAATATCCCAGGAGCACTAATGAACACTAGAGGAGTAATAATTGGAACACTGTGGCCAAGGTCTTTTTTTAATGAGATATTTCAATTTGGGGAATGTAATGAGATTCATTGGGAATTTACTGAGTACTTTCTCGAGGTTGTCATCAGGGATCAGAAAATTATGTATTTCGGGAAAAGGAAAACCTGAAACCTAAACCATTCAGAGATGTCAGAACCCCTCCAGACGTTCACTAGTTCTTTATTTTACTTGAGAATTATGACTTCCTTCTTAAACGCCTTGTCTTTGATGGATTCTTTTGGTGTCAACGTCAAATAACAGTGTTTTTTTAGTTTTAATTAATATAAAGAACATTGTTTTAAGAGTCAACCGTAAAATTCCAGTAAATTATTATGGGATTATATTTCATACAGCCATATTTGATTATGTTTTCGAGAGACAACGTTCTTAAGAATGGGGATTTTTTGACAATCATCTTTTCTGAATAAATGATAAAAATAATATATAATTGTGTATAGTTTATATTTAAAATGAACTAATGAGAATTACATATACTAGATTCTGGATGAGGTGTACAGTATAGCAGCACAGCTTTTGATTAGCGTGCATTGTCATGCCTCAAATTTCTCTCTCTCTCTCTCTCTCTCTCTCTCTCTCTCTCTCTCTCTCTCTCTCTCTCTCTCTCTCTCTCTCTCTCTCTCTCTCTCTCTCTCTCATGTAAGAACTAAGTTTTTTTCTTTTTATCAAAAGACGTAATCTCATCCTTTGACTGATATGTGTAACATCCCATTTGTGCCCTTTCAAACCTGTTCTCTCTAATATTCTATACAATTATCTCCATGTTAAGGGGACCGTCCTTCGTGTCCGCCATTTTTTCTTTTTTCTAATGATACAAAATACACCATTTCTATATGTGTTATACTTATACATATATACTACCTTCATCATATAAAATTTTAAGTCATCTGATCAAAAACTCTTTGATTTATTAGCAAATATCATGATTAAAAAAAAAAATAGGTTCATATTTCTCCACTAATATAATACCAACTGTATTGAAACTTATGCCATGAAAACTACTTTATAAACCAAACAATTCTATGAAACGAAATTTTGATTTTCCTCTTTGTTTATTTTTTATGAGTTTTAAATTTTTTCCTCGTCTACACGCAAAATAATCGTGAATAAGAAAGTAAAAAGAAAATCTAAATTCCCGTCTCAAAAAAAAATGTGTTATTTCTATTCCTATTTTCAATGATATCTTTCTTTTTAAAATCAAACAATAAATAGGTGTGAAAAATTTACCTAAGCGTGAATAAGTATGTTTTTGAGTTATGAGCTCAAATGAGCAACAAATTTCCTCTTCCTTTCTTAAAGAAATCTGGATAACATTATTATTATAACTTTTACTGCTTATTCTGACATAAATGCACCCTTAAAGAGGAATTTAAACTCTAAGTTTACTATTTTACTTGGCGTAAGGATGTCGTGAGTTGCCAGTAATCTCTCATTGTTGTCAGTGTTTTAGTGAGTATGTTTCAGCTTTGTACTCTTAGTCATGTTTCCCTCTCTTCTTGGTTCTTTTTTTTTCTTGTTATCTGCTTAATTTTTGTTTTTGCTACAAAGTTCCCGAGAACATTGTGAAAACACAATGTACACACAAACTGCAAGTAAATAAACAAATGCATTGTAACTTCTATATGTCTTGGGAAACTCTGGCTGCTATTCTCGTTCGTTCGTAGTTTTTGTTAACATACCTTCTACCAAAGGCTCCCATTTCTGTCAGACGTCTGATATTTCGAAACATAATTGAAAAAAATTTGCTATATATATTTAAAAATAAACACTCAAAGACGATTCTGTCAAACTCAGTCATACAGATGACGCAGTAAGGATGACGTCATCATATGAAGAGAGCTAAATCTTCATTATTTGTAAAAATATGTTTCTGCATACATAGAAGCAATAAAACGATTTCTATTTTTGAAAGTTGGTATGTCAAAACATCAAGGCGGGACAGTCCCCTTAAATAAAGAATATCTTTCTCTATGAATTGCATGATTAAATTTAGGTGTCCTAATCAAAACGATTTTGGAATTTCCACCAACAGGAACTAACCAAAGAATTTTACTGGAGAATTGCCAAACCTCGTATGTTTTAGTCTTCATTATTAAAGCTTCTATCTTCCATTATCATCTTACCATTATGGATAAGATACTGGAAGGTGATAGGAAGACCTCTTTTTTTATTTGCGATTTCAGTGCTCACCGCAAGGAGTGTTTAAATTCTGTTTCTCCTAACAATCGTTATGGCTTAAGAGCTTTAGACTTTGCCTGTCAATCAGGCTCTGAGAAAATGATACGTGAAGCTACTCACAGGTCTGGTAACTAATTAGATTTAGCATATACTGAGTTCCCTGGCGTTATAAAAAGTAAGGTGGGTTCCCTAGTTTGGACATCTGACCATCTCTTAATTTATTTAATAGTGGAGATGGAGTAAAATTTACATAAAATCACAAGCAGACTGGAGTAGCATCTAGAAAGGTCTTTTGAGCTTGAATTGCTCACAATTGTTTAATAGTGTCTAGGCTATTTATTATTTTGAAGGAAAATTGGTTCAATAAAACTGACAGGTGTATATTTATATATGTATGTGTATGTATGTATATATACATATATATTCATATACACAAACATATGTATATATATATATATATATATATATATATATATATATATATATATATATATATATATATATATATATATATGTGTGTGTGTGTGTGTGTGTGTGTACGTATATATGTACAGTATATATATATATATATATATATATATATATATATATATATATATATATATATATGTGTGTGTGTGTGTGTGTGTATATATATGCATATACATATGCGTGTATAGAAAATTTATGTATATATATACATATATATATATATATATATATATATGTATATATATATATATATATATATATATATATATATATATATATATATATATATATATATATATATATATTATATATTCTTACGAAGCTGGTCTACATAAGAGTTGATTATTTCATTTATGTATTTTATTTGTGTATTTAAGAGATGTATAGCTAGTTCGTAAGATGGGTCCCACCCACATAGGATTAAGTAATATATTTAAGTTACATAAGATACGTCTTTCATTTAGTTTTA
>NC_090741.1:114332080-114334580 GCF_036898095.1 Palaemon carinicauda
TTTCGCTTTACATTTAGCCACCAGTGTTGCTATTTGGTCGTTGCATAACATATTCCTATTTAACATTACACCAAGGTCTTTAATTGCTTCCTTGTTTGTGATTGTCTCGTTATTAGGTCCCTTGTATGCATATACCATTCCTTCTCTGTTTCCATAATTCATTGATTCGAATTTATCGAAGTTAAATACCATCCTATTTATCTCCGCCCATTCATATATTTTGTTTATATCTCTTTGTAGTGAGTTCCTATCTTCATCACAAGTAATTTCTCTACTTATTCTTGTGTCATCGGCGAAACTTCTCACTACAGAGTTTTCAACATCACAGTCTATGTCTGAGATCATAATAACAAATAGCAATGCAGCTAATACCGTACCTTGTGGTACGCCAGATATTACCTGAGCTTCATCCGATTTCTCGTCATTTGCAACCACTATCTGTTTTCTGTTTTACAGGAATTATTTTACCCATTTTCCTATCTTTCCCACAATATTATGCTTTCTCATTTTTTTCTCTAATATATTATGGTCTACCTTGTCAAAGGCTTTTGCCAAATCTAGATAGATCACATCTGTGTCTTTTTCATTTATCATATTTTTGTATATGTTTTCATAGTGTGCTATCAGTTGGGTTTGTGTACTTTTTCCGGGTACAAAACCGTGTTGACCTATATTAAACAAATTATTTTTAACCAAATGATCCATTATTTTCTTTTTTATTACCCTCTCATACACTTTATAATATGTGATGTTAGACTAACAGGTCTATAATTGCTTGCCTCTAGTCTTGATCCACTTTTGAATATAGGGGTTATATAAGCTAATTTATGTTTAACATATATCTCGCTCATGTCTACACTTTATCTTAGCAATATTACAAGCTTCTTCGCGATAGTGTTTGCAGTTTTTTTTTAACAAAATCGCTGGAACTACATCTGGTCCGGCTGCTGATCCATATTTAATTTCGTTTATAGCCTTGATAATATCTGCTTCAATAATATCTATATCTGTTAGATATTAAACATTTTCTTCTCTCATTTCTGTTTCATTATTCTCATTCACAATTCCTGGCGTGAACTCACTCTTATATTTTTCTGCTAATATGTTGCATATTTCCTTTTTTTCATTCGTTAGCCGTCCTTCAATTCTTAGAGGGCCTATTTCTAATCTACCTTTATTCATCTTTTTTGCATAGGAGTAAAGTACTTTGGGTTTTTTTTTTATATTTTGAAGTGTCCTTTCTTCTAAGTCCCTTTTTTCATTTTCTTTTGACTGTATATTATACATCTTTTGTTCTGCATTTTCTATCTTACATTTTATTTCCATCATTTTCCACACATTTTTTTCTTTTGCAAGATTTTTCTTCCACTTTCTAATTTTCTGAAATAAGATCCTTCTTTCTCTTGGTATGCATGTCTTTTGTTTATTGTTTTTCTTCGGTACATATTTTTCAACAATTTTCTCCAGTATTATCTACAGTATGTCCGCATTTACCTGTATATTATCACTTACAAACACATTTTTTCATTCTTTATTCAGTTCTTCATTTATTTCTGACCATTTTATATTCTTACCATAAAAATTATATTCTCCATATCCTTCCCAACGTTTTGTGCTTTGATTAATTTTGTGATCACTTGCTTTGGAATGGACTATTAATTCTATGACATTATGGTCTGAAATTCCCGTGTTATACACTATTATTTCATTAACATAATTTTCCTTTCTTGTTGGAATGTGGTTTATTTGTTGCATATTATGTTCTAATAGCATATCTTGAAGCTTTTCAAATTGTCTCTTATCTTCTGCGCTACTATTACTCTCTTTTTTATATGTATACATACATCCACTTTCTTCTATCCTTTCTTTCCAATCTACGAAAGGAAAGTTAAAATCTCTGGATAGGAGTACATTCCAGTCTTTATGGTTTCTACATGTATCATCTATTTTTTCTATTATTATGTCAAACTCCTTAGAATTTGGGGGTCTGTAAACTACAATATTCACCAGTTTTTCAGATTCAAATTCTACCGCAGTCAATTCACATTCTGTGTTGCTGTTTTTTTTCACAGACTTTTCCTTGATTTATGTCTCTTCCATATATTGCGGTTCCCCCTTGATTCCTATTTGTTCTGTCTTATCTATAAGTTTGGAAACCCTTTATCTGGTCATCACTGCCAGTCTCTTGGGAACACCATGTTTCACTTATATTTAACCTATCTATTTTTTCAATTTAGGTTAGTTCTTCTAAGAACTCTATTTTCCTTTTAGAGTTACTCGTGACTAAACCCTGTGCATTCATCACTATTATGGTTTGTGTTTCATCCCCCTTATTTAATATTGGTAATAGTATGGATTCTCCCATGGTTCCTTCCTGTTCTGATATGTTGTTCTTTTTTTCATTTCCCGGAATTCTGCCATTAAAAAATCCAACTTTTTTATTACATTTGCTCTTTCGCCTTCATGTTTATTTTTGTGTGTATACCTGCAATTATCCCCA
>NC_090741.1:114339580-114362080 GCF_036898095.1 Palaemon carinicauda
CTGTGACTTATTATAACTTAAATTAATTTGGAGCTCCCAATGGTATATATATATATATATATATATATATATATATATATATATATATATATATATATATATATATATGATGTGTGTGTATGTATATATATATATATATATATATATATATATATATATATATATATATATATATATCTATATGATGTGTGTATGTATATATATATATATATATATATATATATATATATATATATATATATATATATATATATATATATATATATGTACATATATATATATATATATATATATATATATATATATATATATATATATATATATATATACATATATATATATATATATATACATATATATGTATATATATATAAATAAATATATATATATATATATATATATATATATATATTTATATATATATATGTATGTATATATATATATATATATATAATATATATATTTATGTATATATATATATATATATATATATATATATATATATATATATATATATATATATATATATATATATATATATATATATATTATGCGATGAACGTATGAAATTTTCCATATATTTTAAAGTTTTTTGTTCCTATTTTCTAGCTTATATTACGTACTTGATTGCATATTGACAAGGTTAAGGAAAATCTGTTGCTTTCATTATCATTTGGAACCTCCTTAAACTCCATTATCATCTAAGTCGAGTTAGCATTTATGATTTTCCCTCAACTCTCAAATTATAACCAATGAATTTCAATATAAATTTAACTGATTTTTGTAATACTGCCTTTGATTCCCGTGAAGTAAATACGTAAGCAATGATTCTTGTATAAATCCAAATAGCTTTAATTATATAATTCACCTGCAAGTATTACTATTAACAATAAGCAGTCAAAGGTCCTGATTTCTTATTTGGTTTCTTTACGATATTTTCATCAGCCTTTCGTTGCTACCAGGAAGTATAAAGTATTTTATTATCCCATTTTATTTGTGCTTTTAATTAGAGATAATTGTATAAGTATCAGTAATCATGAATTCAAATAAGATTAGATTGCAAATAAATAGAATTTCAATGATACAAACGCTCATTGTGTTTGTATATGAATTACTAGGAGTGAAATATGAAATAAGAATTACAAATTTCTAACGATTCAATTGTTAGCAAAATATGATAAAAAAAAGGTTGTTCCCACATGTGTTTTTGTTTGAAAGAAAGAACTTTACGAATTTCTTCTGTAGGAAATGTTTATGCCTATTGATTCAAGTTATTTACAAGGCTCTGCCTCATATATGGTACGAAATGAGAAATAGAAATTAATAGATGAATTTCAAAACTATTTAAATAAATGTAAAAATCTATTCCAATCGGTATTAAATAAACTATTATTAATAAAGAATCACCTCTATTGAGAATTCCATTATCACTAATAGATTGTATCTGGATGATGACGCTGTCAATCAGCCTTAAATAGAACTTTTGGACTCCAATCTGTAATACTAATCACGCTTTGCTCGCTGCTTACTACATTACGTATGGTAGAAATAATTCATTTATGGCTTTTTAATCACCTATCATTCAGAGAGACTCTGTTACAGTTAATGAGACTGATAAGGAATGATGTTGCTTTCAGATATTTAGCTTAAC
The DNA here is from genome assembly GCF_036898095.1 of Palaemon carinicauda. NCBI lineage: Eukaryota > Metazoa > Arthropoda > Malacostraca > Decapoda > Palaemonidae > Palaemon > Palaemon carinicauda. The sequence continues at coordinate 114,341,232 of NC_090741.1, forward strand.
GTTATATGACAAATATAATAAACTAAACTACTAGATATGCACACTGCTTAATATGAGTAATCCTAAATCTAAGGCAAAACTCAATATCGTATTTCACAAAAGGTAAATCAGCAGCCAGCCTCAAAAATTCCCAATAGCAATAAAACAGTATTTCATACCAAACACTTTGATTCCCAGGTATGACCATCGTGTATTTTTGACATTAATTCATTATTTTCACATTGAAATTTTTATAGAAAATAAAACATTGAAACATGTGAATCGATTTTCAAAAGCGTGAAATATTCTCAACACTGTTAGCAACATTATGTTATTTTCTATAGCACCAAAATATTTATAGTCATCATGAAAAGTTTTTTAATCGTATTGCCTAATCTAAACACTTTGGAGGGATACCCTATTGTGGTAGTTTTCTTTGATAATTATAAAACAACTTGAAAATAAAGGGTTAATTTAGGTTGATCACGGCTGGTTTAAAATGATTTTTTTTATATTCATTGTCCTTTATACAGGATTTGCAACTTTAGACAATTACAAATTATGAAGGCTTAGAAATAAACCCTAATACTAAGGAAAGGAATCTAAGTGATCAAACATTGTAGAAGTAAAAACAATACTTATAAGTTTGTCTAAAACAAAATATATGTAATTTAATCAACCGGTCAAGAAACTCCTTTGACGGGATAGGTAGTCTTGGTCAATTAAAACAGGGCAATAATGTCTTTGGGGCAGGATTTGTGTTGGTAACCCTGACGAGGAAGATGACATGGAAAGGAACTTTGAGACTGGGGGCGAAAGTGTGTTGTCACTTGAAGGTATTGCCTACAAACTTAACAAGAAAGAGGGACCAATTTCATGTCAAATGAATGCCAGTGGATTATGCCTAGTATAAACAGGACATTTAATTATTCCATACCCTACTTCGAGTATGAAGCTTAATAAACTTCCAAATATAAACAGATATGTAATCAATCTTGTTTTCGACATTAAAATTTGTTCAGCTTCTTATGCTCTCTCTCTCTCTCTCTCTCTCTCTCTCTCTCTCTCTCTCTCTCTCTCTCTCTCTCTCTCTCTCTCTCTCTCTCTCTCTCTCTCTCTCTCATATATATATATATATATATATATATATATATATATATATATATATATATATATATATATATATATATATATGTATATATATATATATATATATATATATATATATATATATATATACATATATATATATATATATATATGTATATATATATGTATATATATATATATATATATATATATATATATATATATATATATATATATATATATGTATATATTTATATATGTATATATATATAAATATATATATATATATATATATATATATATATATATATATATATATATATATATATATATATATATATATATAAATATAGTGATATATATCTAATATATATATATATATATATATATATATATATATATATATATATATATATATATATATATATATATATATCGTTTTCTCTCCCTTCCTATACTTCGTTTACAATGTCTATTGACCAATTCTGTTAATTTTCATTACATATCCTACTGGTAGGGCCATCTGATTAAAAAATGTTCTTTTTAGATAAATTTTCTCAAGTTTTCATTTACTTTTTTGCCTTTTCTAAACACTTTGGAAGGATATTCTATGTGTTCAGACTTCTGTTTAGATTACTAGAACAACTTATAAATAAAAGAATAGTTCAGGATGATGATGGCCGAAACATAAGTTATAATATATATTCATCTTTAATCCAGATTTTTAAATGCTAATGGATCACCTTGCGTAAATTAGAATAGGTGAGTAAAGAGCATAGTGTTATGAACACTACTTTTATATCTATATGAAACAGAATGTGTGCCATTTCTTTCACGTATAGTCGACGGATTACGAAACTCTCGTTCCTGTTTTACATAACAGGTACGTTCAAATTAAACCTTATTTATTCATATGTTCTATTTTGTAATATCTGTAATTTGGATAAACTGACTCATTAAAAAAACAATCTTAGTTTGGATATTAAAGTCTGTGCTGCAGAAATCATGTAATTTTCATAGGCTGAAGGAATTTAGACGGCCTATTTACAGTTAATTGTCTGATTCATTATCTAAATAGGCTCGCTTAGACAGCATCATCCGGCCTAGTAGTACCCTTATTAGAAAAGGGTCCTTCTTGATTCTCTTATAGATCATTGAAAATACGAGAACATTTTTTACACTTACTAGTAATGAGATAGTGATTTGATTACCTGTTCACGTTAAGTTCATTATTTATTAAACATCTCGAGAATTAGTTAACATCACTATATCCGTTTGGGCCTTTGGTGTTTCCTAAGGACAATAAACTTAGCTAATTTATTTGGAAATATTCATATTGATAAAATCTTAAGCATAATGTAATATTATCAATAATATTGATAATGATATTTCATGAACAGGTATGTTTATAAGAAAATTATCATCATTTTCATCATCATTATAATTATCATTGGTTTGAGCAGTTGAAGAAACCTTGCTGGTATTTCGGTGACATATCATGTCTAGTACTTCTAAGTGGCATGGGTTCGATCCCAATATGAGGTAGAAATCTGTTATTATTATCATCACCATAATAGCATAATTACTGCCTTTCTATATTCCTCTCCTAACAAATAACTTCCCTATGGAATAAAAATAAACCATAATGCTTAAAATTTGTTATGGTAACTAGAGAAAATCCTTGACTTTCATCTTTGAGGAAAATATAAAAACATGAAGTTTCCTTAGCAGTGATTTAGTTCTGTATCAATTAGAAAATTCTGGTACAGCAAACATGTCTGCGTATTTACAAATAAATTACAATCACAAGACTATAGAATGAGCAAAATACATGCTAATAAATGTTTCTCTTTCTTTAAACCAAATCCTGTTCACGATCCTAATAAGTGCTACAGGAGACTTTGTCTCGCTTCAACTTACAAAGTTCGTCCTTGATTCATTGTCTGAATTATGTTCAAACTTTGATAACTAAACTTTGGAGCAATATTCTTATTTTCTTCCCACATTCTCCGCTACCTATTCTTCGTTGCCGTCTCCCATATATGGTTTATTACAGCTTAAAAAGTTTGGGAGCAGAGGCTGTGAGTTCTTCATAACAATATTTAGGTATTATAGCAGTAAAGGTAAATGAAGGTTTAAACAATAAAGAAACGTTAGTATTAGAATATTTAAAACTTAGTGACGTAAGAAACATTATCAAGATTGAGAACCTCTAAACTTTTATTACATTTTAATAGATATATAAAGTATATACGCTATGAAGATATTTGAATATATCCCTAGGAAAAATATAAAGGCATTTAGAATTTATGTGATTTTATTCTATTACTGTTTTTCTTGGAAAGGCACACACAAGAAAATGGGCAGAATAACGTAAGTTTTAGTTAATAATACTTTTTCTAACATTGATAAATGGTACACCAGTAAACCACCAGCCAATACAGAAAACTCAAAAAAAAAAAAAAAAAAAAAAAAACAATTCATACTACAAGGCCTTATGCACTAGAACTACCTTGATAATGGAAAGGCCATGAAAAATATCAAAGTCAAAGTTTTATTCCTCTAGAGAAGGAACTAAAGTTAACATCTTCATTTACTATCAGCCTGTAAAAAGTAAAAACTTTGTTATGAAAACACATCCTGCCCCTGCCTTGCAGAATAACCTGAAGAAGACAAACTTAGTATACTAATGCAAATGACCATTCCAGGGATGTCCTGTCACCTACATTAGGATGACCACGACGCTTCTCTCTAAAAGGTTATCCTGCCACGTACAACAAGGAGGAAAAAAAAAACGCACTGTCTATAAGACAATAATTCTAACATAACGAATGAACACGTGACAAAAAATATGGATGTCAATGACAGTATTTCCGATAGCAGCCGCCTTGGGATATTAGAACACCAGTACATTCTACAAGAAAAGCCCACCCTCAACGCTGTGCAAGATATTATCTTATTGCCTACGAGTAAACGGCCTGATGTCACAACCTGACCTTAAACAGTCCAAGTCATAACAGATACAGTAGCTGGACCGTGACAATAACGAACCAGAATTTTTCAGCTCCGATAGGCTCAGTAGCCTTTTTCTTGGTACAGAGCTACCCCAGGAGAGAGATCACTGCCTCCATCCTCGGGACCGTTTCAACTAATAAGGGCCCAGCCCGACGACCCACTATCCGAATATAATCCTCCAACGAAGCCCTTACTCTTCAATGTCTTCTTGATAATGAGCTGAGTTACTTCTGTTAACACTGTGACAAAGTAATGATGTTACTTTCTGTATATCAGTGAAAGTGATTGTTCAGTTATTATGCTTGCATTTGTATTTGGTCTTTTTAAAGAAAGACTTTGATGATATAGACTCTATTTCCTCTCATGAATTATATCCCGCTCATGATCATATCCCTGTTACTGGCGGAATGTTGTACTGCAGAATAGAAGAAAATTAGAGCAACTGAAAACGCTCTCTAAAAGATTAACGACACTGGGCCAGCGTCATCTTTAACAATGCGTGTTTAAAATATGTTCTATTATTATTATTATTATTATTATTATTATTATTATTATTATTATTATTTTGAGGAACACTGGCATCCAGATTCACAAAAGTTACTGCAAATATGTTATTTTTTTTTTATTACTGATTTTTTTTTTACTCCTATATTAGTGAGTTTTCATGGAAAAAAAAAAACACATTAGTTTGTCCATTAACTGTTATCACTTTGGCATGAGACAAATGATATATAAATCAAAGTTTAATAGTGATGTCACACCGAAACGGAGAGCAAAGTTGTAAAATAATCTTATTTGGCTAACGTCGATATTTTCTGGGTGATGAACAAAGTAGAGTAAGTGAGGTGTAAATGAGGGTTCCAATTTTAACATCACAAGCCGCAAATGGTTATAAAGGAGTTTAACATATGGAATTTTCTCTGTGTTTGATTACACTTACCATTATATAATTCTCTGAACTACTTTAACAGTTAATATCAACCGGCATCTACAGAATTAGTATCAAACACAATCATAGGACAGACTTCTCATAGCAATGACTTTCGGAGAAGGGTCGCACTCTAGCGCCGGGCAAATGCATATCTTCCAGCTATCGGGTATGATGACTCACCGTTAACAAATTGCGTCTGTTGACAAAAGCGGCCAATGAAGCAAAGTTGCCAATTACTCTTATGAGACTATGAATTTAATCAATTGTTACGTTACGGTAAACAAAGAGTTTCTCGACGCTTCTCAGTAACAGGGTAAATCCTCTTCTTCTTCTTCTTCTTCTTCTTCTTCTTCTTCTTCTTCTTCTCTTTGTACAAACGAACATTTCTCAACTTGTTGGTCATTTCTGGAAATCAAGAAAAAAATATCTGGATATATTTTCTGCCTAGAGTTTGTAAGTAGAGACTTGTAAATGGTTTTTCATAAACATTTGTCCTGTCAAGGAAAGATTTATTAAAAGATAAACATTTGAATAACGGATATCAACAAATCCCGAATAAATTATTGAAATAGGGCTTTTAAGATACATCTGAAATAAGAAAGACAAAGAAAGAAATTATCATTGCAAAGAAATAGATAACAAATTAATCATATTATTGTTTATAAAAAATCCGTGAACACAAATGCTATCTGACTGCAAAGCTAACAATTGGGGTTGTGTTGCTTTCCAAAGAAAGGTCATTGTGGAATCCCGGGTCTCACCCTGCTCGGCGCAATGAATGGGAGGAAAGAAAATGTGCCATAGATTTGGAATATTTTTCTGATGCGTATTTTCTACCTAGTTATTATTTTTTTTAGCTTTATTTACGTTTTTACTTGTTCACGTGTGCGTATAGCGTAATACTGAACGTTGATTCTTTCTTTTAAATGATTTCTTTTTTTTAAACCCCTTATAAGAGTTGACTTTTGCAAACTAAGAAAAATTTATCTTGAATATTGAATTATGAATCATAGGTTAGAAAAATCCTTTAAACGAATCTTTTTTGTGATTCAAAAAGATTTTTGTAAAATGAAGGAGATGAATTTTTTTTTGTGCACGGAATTTTCATTGATCAAGTAAGAGAGAGAGAGAGAGAGAGAGAGAGAGAGAGAGAGAGAGAGAGAGAGAGAGAGAGAGAGAGAGAGACTTGTAAGCATTGTCATGAACTGAATGACGGGATTTGAAGTAACATGATAAAATATAAAAAATGATTCTAGATTTCATAAAGAAAAAAAATATATATGGATACAAAGAATAGAGAAATAGATCAAGAAAAAATCCAATGCTAAATAAAAGAAAGTTGAAAGCATAAGCATCTTTTACCACATTTCGGGGACAATATGTGTTTATGCTACTACTTCTACTACTACTACTACTACTACTACTACTACTACTACTACTACTACTACTACTACCATTAGAATGTATACAAACATTATAATTCTTGGTTATATCGGGCGTTAGATTAGCATTTATCTATTTAATGAAAATAAATAAATGAAAGATGAAAAACCAGATGATGAATTATATTCATATGCTTTTCAGAACTCATATAATGATCATTTAGCTGACGGTCACATTGAAAGATTCAATTGGAAGTCAAATTTCAAAATTTTGTTTTTATTTAAACGTCAAAGTTTTCTCTTTGTTTAAATTAATAATCACTGATTTACAATTGTAAAATTTCTTAGTAGTTTAGATCATTCTAAATCTTTACTTACTGAATTTGAAATAGTTTGTTATAGGAATTTCAGAAAAAAGTATATGGTGAATTTGCGATGATGGAGTGGTATTTGATAAAAAAAAGTCAATGATGCTAAAATTTAAAATCTATAGCACAGTAATAAGATTACTGTTAATGTATTGATCGTAAACGTGGACTCTAAAACAGAAATGAGAATTGTACCAACCGTGTTTCACACAATTGTACATAATTCCTTTTGTATATATTATGGTTGTATCTTCGCTCTTCCCTCGCACTAAAACGAACATGAAAATTCAAGTCTGGTTTTTCCTCTGTGATTTTGTCTGTCTTGTGAACTTGTCATGTCCTGTTGCCTTGAGGTTTTGTATATAAGGAGAGTGTTCCACAACAATATAACTCAGTCGTTTCCAATCTGCCTTTGATTTCACAACTCCTCTCTCGGCCCGTCACATTGGTGACCCCGGAAGTCGACTCGCTTCCACCGCCTTCCACCCCCACCCCCTCGCCCCTCCATCGTTGGTACTATGACGGACTCTACGGCAGTTGGCGCTACGGCCTCTCCATTCAAACTTTCATCGTTTGCCAGCGGAGAGGCGTTTGCTTGGTTTCAGCGCGCAGAAGTCCAGTTTCGTATCAGGGGCGTGACTCGCTCAACCACCAAAGCGGATTATGTTCTCGCGGCGATACCCGAGGACACCTTCCCAGAAATATCCGACTGGCTTTGTGAACAAGGAGACATCCCAATAGCGTATGACGACCTCAAATCATACCTTCTGCAGCAGTACTCGCCGTCGCCAGCCGCCCGTATAGCAAAGCTTTTTCAGCTCTCGCAACAACCGTTGGGGGACCAAAGGGCTTCGCTTGCCCTCAGGGAAATGACCAGTATCGCTCGCCTTCAACCTGCCGCAGACGGCTCTCCTCGTGAGGTGAACCTACTCCGTGCCCTTTGGATACGCCGTTTACCTGAACCTGTGCGCGCTGCCATACCCGATGTCGATAGTTTACCCATAAAGGACTGATGACCAAAGCCGACGCCCTTATGGACAGCCACTTCAAGACCTCCATCAACGCCTCCACCCCTGACGACGAGGATGCCTATTCAACGTACACCGAAGCTGACATGAATGCCGTAGGACATACACGCCTACCCCGTGACGTGCCGAAGCGGCGACAAAGCCGCCCACCACCCACCAATCGCTCGCGCCCCAACGAACGACTTCTACAGCCACTTACTACCTCCCATCCACCGCAGTTTTGCTACTATCACTTCAGATTCGGGGTAACCGCGAAGAAATGTGCCAAAGATTGTCAGTGGCCAAAAAACGTGTAAGTAGGCCATCGCTTGTGGCGGTGGCCTCCCATGTTTCTAATCTTTTCTTTTTACAGGATGCAGGAACGGGCGTGCGATTTTTGGTAGACACGGGTGCTTGTCGTTCTCTTTTGCCAAGGAAACTCTTCAAGGCACAACGTAGTCTGTCTACATCTGCCGACGTCCGCTTGGTAGCTGCCAACGGATCTGCGATACCCACCTACGGTTACGAGAGCCTCACATTATCGTTCGGAAACGGTAAATTCAATTGGAAGTTTCTCGTTGCTGACGTCACAATGCCAATCCTCGGTGCGGATTTCCTCTCTCATTTCCACCTTCTGGTCGATGTCGCCCACCGACGATTGGTCAACGCGGACTCGTACTTGTCGACACCTCTTCAACCCGCCCCCTCTAACCTCGCTCTCCACATCAGCGCACCCACGGATGCCTACGCCCACCTCCTCACGTCGTACCCGGAAGTTTTCCGTCCAGAACTTCGCCAAACGCCCACGGTTCCTGCTAAGCACGGTATTTATCACCATATCAAGACGACGGGACCCCCAGTCTTCGCAAAATTCAGACGTCTGGCACCGGAACGATTGGCAGCCGCCAAACAGACGTTCGCCGAAATGGAGAAAATGGGCCTTTGCCAAAAGGCCTCCAGCCCATGGTCGTCACCCTTACACATCGTTCTGAAGAAAGACGGCTCCCTCCGGCCGTGCGGGGATTACAGGCGCCTGAACATGCAAACAGAACCGGATCACTACCCCCTCCCAAACATTGCCGATGTAACCTCCTACCTGCACAAAGCAAAGGTTTTCTCTACGCTCGACCTCCTGAAGGGGTATTATCAGGTGCCTATGAACCCAGAAGACATCCCCAAGACCGCCATCACCACTCTGTTTGGTACATACACCTTCAATTACTCCTGTTTTGGCCTTCGTAATGCTGGGGCAACGTTTCAACGTCTCATGGATGGCATCTTAGGGGACCTCCCTTTCTGTGTATGTTATGTGGACGACATACTTGTGTTCTCCTCCTCAAAAGAGGAACACCTCCGTCACCTGCGCATCGTGCTCGACCGCCTGCAACAAAACGGCCTTGTAGTCCGGTACGACAAGTGTACCTTTGGCGCCAACGAAGTGTCGTTCTTAGGGCACCGTATCACTCCTGAAGGAGTCCATCCCCTCCCTGAGAAGGTAGCAGCCGTTCAGAATTTCCCCACGCCCTCGACCGTCAAAGCTCTGCAGGAATTCTTGGGCATGATCAACTATTATCACCGCTTTCTGCCAGCCATTGCCGCCACTCTTGCTCCCCTCTACGCCTCCCTCAAGGGCAAGCCAAAGGACCTGAAGTGGGGTCCCCTTCAAGAAGCGGCCTTCTGCAATGCAAAGAAGGCCCTATCAACTGCTGCGGCTCTCACTTTTCCTATCCCACACGCCCCTCTCCTTCTCTCCACCGATGCCAGCGACGTCGCTATTGGTGCAGTACTCGAGCAGGTGGTCAAAGGCTCGCCCCGCCCATTGGCCTTCTTCAGCAGAAAACTGTCCAAGGCAGAATCGGGTTATTCTACCTTCGATCGAGAATTGCTGGCGGTGCACCTGGCTGTCCGTCACTTTCGCCATTTCTTAGAAGGTACGCCCTTCGTCATTCGCACAGACCACATGCCTCTGGTGCACGCCTTCACTCGACAGTCTGACGCCTGGTCCGCCCGTCAACGCCGACATCTCTCCGCCGTGGCTGAATACAATTGCACCCTCCAATACGTCCCTGGGAAAATGAATCCCGTTGCCGATGCCCTGTCAAGAAACACGTTGGCTGCCGTTCAACTGGGATTGGATTACAACGCCCTGGCTGAAGCCCAACGACAGGATCCAGAGTATCAAGCTTGTAGGACATCCTGCACGTCCCTCCGTTGGGAGGATTTTCCCCTCGAAAACTCCAACACCACCCTCCTCTATGACGTCAGTACTGGTAGACCGCGACCTTGGATTCCTGCTCCCATGCGCCGACAGGTGTTTGATTTCATCCACGGCCTTTCACATCCCTCGTGCCGTTCTACTGCACAGCTGCTGAAGGCAAAGTTCATTTGGCACGGCATTTCTAAGGATGCTAAGGATTGGGTCCGTGCCTGTACTTCTTGCCAAACTTCCAAAGTACATCGACACACGGATTCAGGAGTGGGCACCTTTCCTCAACCTCAGCGTCGTTTCGCACACATTCACGTCGACGTTGTAGGCCCCCTACCCACATCACAAGGACATCGTTACCTGTTTACCGTCATCGACCGCTCCACTCGTTGGCCTGAAGCCATTCCCATGGAAACTGCAACGTCCGCCTCATGTACATCTGCCTTACTCTCTGGATGGATTTCAAGATTCGGTATCCCTGAGCATATTACTTCTGACAGGGGAACCACTTTCACCTCTCAATTATGGACGTCATTAGCGAATCTCCTGGGCATCACCCTACATCACACAACGGCCTACAACCCCGCTGCCAATGGAATGGTTGAACGTTTTCATCGCACCCTCAAAGCAGCTTCGATGTCCCGCTGCAAGGATTGCAACTGGTTTACTCAGCTTCCCTGGGTCCTCCTTGGACTAAGGACCACTCTCGGCAGCCGAAATGGTGTATGGCGACCCGTTGGTCGTCCCTGCCGAGTTTTTTCCTTCTACAACCTCCTCCGACGATCTCCAGCGCATACGTCACGTCGTGGGAAAATTTACTCCGTGCCGCCAGACTTACAAGCCCCCAGCGAAGCATCACATACCAACGGACTTGCACTCTGCAACGCACGTCTTCCTGCGCAACGACACCAGCAAGCCACCGTTAACGCCCCCTTACACGGGACCTTACCTTGTGATCCGACGCAGTCCGAAAGCATTCCTCCTAAACATTCGGGGCAAAGAAGACTGGGTCTCCATTGATCGTCTAAAACCTGCTTATCTTCTGCCAGATGACCCGCCTACAGTTCGCCTCTCTAGATCAGGGCGCCCTATTTAACATGTACAGTATGTCATTTTTAGGGGGGGAGCCATGTACCAACCGTGTTTCACACAATTGTACATAATTCCTTTTGTATATATTATGGTTGTATCTTCGCTCTTCCCTCGCACTAAAACGAACATGAAAATTCAAGTCTGGTTTTTCCTCTGTGATTTTGTCTGTCTTGTGAACTTGTCATGTCCTGTTGCCTTGAGGTTTTGTATATAAGGAGAGTGTTCCACAACAATATAACTCAGTCGTTTCCAATCTGCCTTTGATTTCACAACTCCTCTCTCGGCCCGTCACAGAATATTAAGGCAGATCATGGAAATATCACTGTTAGAAAGATTGGAAAATGACGACATAAGAAGAATGGCAGGCGTAGTAAAGATTACAAAGGTGATAAAACTGTCAAACTGAAATACTGTTCACGTGTTGAGGATGGAGGATTGAGGGGGGGGGGAGGCAAAAGGAATATTTGGGAGGAACCTAGTAGGGGGAGAATATCGAGGAATAGGCAGATGATAGGAAGCGAGATAAGGTGGGGAATGATAAGAAGAGAAGTTTGTTGGAATAGGAGGCCCTTGAAAGAAGGCATTGGAGAGGGCCTATCTGGCAATCGACCCCATAATGAAGAGATAACGTTGGGAAAGAGTAAGATGAGAAAATATAACCAAGAAATAACAACTGAAACGAGAAATATAAAAAAAATCTATAAGAAAACTAAAAAATTAAATTCAATAAACATTAACGCATGCAGTAAACAAAGCAAACTGCAGACTTAATCAAATGTCAAATGTTCTTTCTCCACCAAAAATATAGACAGTAGATAAGAAAAAAAATGTATGTTGACAAAATATACAAACTTTGATTGTAATTTCTGTTAAGATAATGAGAGTCAACAAACGTCGTAAAGGGAAGGAATCTCAACATTTCCTGTCCTTTTGCCTTCTCTGTTCACTCGCTCTTGTCGTCATTTCCCTCTCCTCCTGCTCTTCCTCCAACTCTTCCTCCAACACATCAGTGGCCTCTTCTTCTTCCCCATCTTTTTTCTCATTCATCTCCAAACTAAAAATTGTAGGTGAAAAGTCTCAGTCTGTCAGGTTCCTTTTCTTCGGGCCTTAGGCTTAAGATATCCCCGCTTTGTTTTTGTTGCTGCCTCTTCTTCTTCCATGTTTGAGTTACACTTTCCGTTTTGACGAAGATTAGCCGAGCTCACACGTGAAAAGGGGAACCATTTACGAAACAAAAGAGAGTTTAAAAGGGGATCTCTCGACTTTTTATTTGGTTTTAGGGCTCACTTTTTTTTCTATTGCACTCTGCCAGAGATTCGAATCTGGTTAGACTGACAAAAGAGAGTTTATAGAAAATATATTTTCTCACATATTGCAGTATAGAATTTTGTGACAAATTTACATAAACTACAGTTACCAAATTTTGTTTTGAATTTTAAAAGATTATTCACATGTCCGATTCATTTATTAGGTAAGATGTCTTAAAAATTTCTATCATTTATCATTTAAAATTAATTTCATGACTGTTTTATATTTCAGTGCTATATCTAAACAGCTTATCAGAAAACTTCTTCTGCTACTGACATATTTTGGTATTACTCACTTACATACAAACGTATTTGCAATGGAAATGCTATTGATAATAATCCTGACTTTCCCATTTTTGTCTTTATGCGATGAAAACAAAATCCTTTATGGAATTTTAGCAAGTCACTCTCTCCTTATGGGAGTTCCTTTTGAATCCAAAATGTTTTCAAAGCCCCTGACTGGATTCTTCACTTCCAATAATTACCTTAAAAGGATGAGTCCTTATGGATGCAAAGTAACTTGTGATACTCCTGTGAGTCCAATTAGCTTTTTTTATCAATTGGAATTGCCTTCAGCTCCATTATCATCTTGGCCATCGTTTTTTTATTTCTTTAGACATTGCATTCTAATGTCCACTTGACTGTGAAATATTATCAGCATGCCACTGAATTTAATTATTTATTACTGATATTAATAAGCAATCCAAGACCCTTATCTTTTATTTGGTTTCTTTTTCTAAATCTTCATCAGTATTCCATTGCTTCCAAGTATATTTTTTTATAGTTTATTTACACATTAAATTGGAGATAATAGTATACGTATCTGAAATCAGGAAGCTAAATGAGATTACATTACACATGGATAGATTTTAGTTATCAAAAAAAAAAAGTTAGATTACCTGTTAATATTTTTCGTCAGGAAAATAATCACTTTATGAATTCTTCCCATAGGATCAAAGACTACTTTCTAACAAGAAAAATCAAATAATTTTCAAAATTCTACCTTAGATATGATACCAAATATGTAATGTAAAAAAAATTAACAGATTACGTTTACTAAACGAGCAAAATCTATTCTAATCGTTACTACTCTAAAATATAATTAACGATGAATCAGCACTTATGACAAATCCATTATCAGTAATAGATTGTATCTGATTGATGACGCTGCCAATGAGCCTTGAAAGGGACTTTTGAACTCGATTCTGTAACACTAATCCTGATGTTCACGTTTTGCTTGATGCTTACTGTATTGATAGAATATGAAACTCGGTTATGGCTGTGTACTTATATCAACTATCCATACGCTATAGTACTACGGAAAATATTCAGATTGATAAGGAATAACGCTGCTTTCAATTAAATAGCTGCATGTTATATGGCAAATATAAGAAGCTTTGAACTTTTATGAAAGCATATACTCTAAATTAATAATCTTAAAACATTAGGCATAATTCAATATTGTGTTGCAAAAGGTTAAATCTACAACACATGCAAAAACTCTCAAAAGTAATAGAACAGTATTTCATATTGCAAGAAAACCACTGCATATTTTTACACCGATGTAATATTTACATTATGCAATCTCACAGAAACCAAAGAATTGAAAAAAAAAAATTATATATCTTCAAAAGCATCAAATATTCTTAATACTCAGTATAGCATACATTTTATCTGCAGTAAACTTCTTCAACAAATAATTCGGTTCTAGTAGTCATCTTACATTTTTTTTTTTTTTTTTATCTACTCAGTTTTAGACCGGCAGCCAGATGGAGTTTGATCATAGGAACGTGGTAGGCCTACCAATGGAAGAGTAGGCCTACAGGGTCACGTAGAAAATGACTGGGCATATGAAGAGCTGGACGTCTGGCGGGGACACCCTGCTGCGGTAGAGCCCTTGGGACCTCCGAAGGGAGCGAAAAAAATCAGCTTGATCAAACATAGATACTTACCACACACAGTATATTTCATGGTAGCATACACATCACACTGATTAAGAAATAGTCCATTCCAAACAAAATCGTTGCTGGATCAGACCGACGTTAAAAAACATTTAGTCTAAAAATAGGCTAGATCAAATATTATTGTTACCAATTGAAACAAAGTTTATATAATTCTACACATCTCAGGAAGTTCATGATGGCCAAAGCCAGACAAATTATATGCTCCATTATGTCTGCCATACACACCATAAGTAGAAATGCTGCATTCAAACATCGAATGTAAATAGTTTCTCGAAAAGTAAATGAACTTATGTTAGAAATAAAAGCATCGTTTTCTGTTGGTTTGTAGAAGCCAAAACAGGCTCTTGCTCTAATATAACTGTAGATTGTGGCAGTTGTAGACTCATTGAGAGAGAACTCAGCTTTCAAAGGAGAAATATTTTATTCTTTAGTTCTGCTTTTTAAGAAAGTCAATATAGTTCTCATATGAAGTGTGATTTCTTTTGCGAAAATTACTCGTATATGCATTCAGATAATGAACATTCAAACTATCCATATAGAGGTAACTTTACCGTTTAAATATTTGATAAATGAATGATTCATAAAAAATGTCATCTTATGATTATTAAGCCAATTTTGAATTTCTATTCTCCCGCAGATCTTTTAACTGTTCAAAATACAAACAGTGTTCGCCCGAAAGAGGAAAGGATTCAAGTCTAAATCCGTATTTGGTTTGTTTATCAAACGAAAGTCGATTTCTCTCTTCCTCCCAACTCACCCAAAGAGATTTGAAAGGATTTCCTTCGGATTTCTGAGGAGGATTGCCAAGACCTGCGGATTTTCTAGTTCATTCCTATACGATATTGATAAAATTCATAACAAATAATCTGATAAATGTGGCAGTGATGAAATCGTCAAAATGAAGAAATTGACTCACACTTCACATAAGGACATCTCTCTCTCTCTCTCTCTCTCTCTCTCTCTCTCTCTAAACACTTAAACACACACACAATATATATATATATATATATATATATAAATATGTATATATGTATATATATATATATATATATATATCTATATATATATATATATATATACATATATGTACATATATATGTGTATATATATATATATATATATACATATATATTTATATATATCAATATATATATACATATATATATATATATATATATTTATATATATATATATATATATATATTTATATATATATATATACATATATATGTATATATATATATATATATATATTTTATATATATATATAGAAATATATATATATATATATATATATTTATATATATCAATATATATATACATATATATGTATATATATATATATATATATATAAATATATTTATTTATATATATATATATATATATATATATATGGTGTGTGTAGGCGTGGGTGTGTTCATGTGTGTGTGTGTTTGTGTGTGTTTTTGCACATAACTTTTGTCCTACAAGGAAATAGAACAAAAGTCTATAATACGTTACACTTATGTCTGAAGAATATATATATAATTTTTTCCCTTTTATAAAGAAAGGCAGCGCTGCCGCCTTCAGTACAGAATCCCTGGTGAGACAATTCCCATTGAAGGAAGTGGGATGTCTGTTCCTGTCAAAATCCATTAGCAAAGGTGTATTACATTTGGTGGACTTCCACTCTCAAGGTTTTCTCTCTTTGGGGAAATTCTCTTCATTTGTTTGATTCCACCGACGCTGACATTGCTTGGAATCAAAAGTTTTTCTTAGCGTGATATAATTTTTCAGGAAAAGTAGATAAGATTATTTGAATATTTCAGCGGAAAGGATTGGGTAGATACTTCCTTCAATGTAAACTTTATATGCCTTTTCTAGGAAATTGTTGAAGAAATAAGTGGATATGAATAACAAGAAAAATGTAATGAAATGTTCATAGCAATGTCTATCTGCAAACATGAATATGATTATTTCATGAATTTGGTTCATGAATTTGAAATAAGATGGAATAGAATATCAATAAAGATATAGAGGAGAATACTGTCCCCCTCATTATATATAAGCGAACCTAGTTTTGATCTTCATTTGAAGTATTCTTTGGGAAATTTGATAGACCAAATACAGAACATAACATTCCATACAGGAATTTGATAAAGGAAATTCTTTCCATAATATATTTGCAGAAATTTTATCTTTATTTTGTGTACATTAGAGTCATGTATGTCTTAGCGCATTTTTTGTCGTGTTTTTAAGCACGAAGGAATTTCAGAAAATATTTAATAATTGGAAAGAAAATCTTCCCATGATCGAGTGGGGCCAACACAAGAAAAGAATCTTTTTAAAGGTTAATTTTCTTTGTCTTATCAAGTAATGAAGACGCTGAGGAAAATCTCCTTAGAATATAAACCTGCAGTTTTCCAATTAGTTTTGAGTTTAATCCTTCTTTTGATGTGTATCCAAATGTTAAACATACTTCGTCCGATGTGAGATTACTAAAACTATAAAAAAAAAGTTCAGCATTTCCATTTTGGAAATTTCTATGGCATAATAAATGATCTGTTCAAAAACCTCATTTCGATTTTAATGGTACCTTGATTCAGTTACACTGATAAAGACCTGCCATCATTTAGTAAGTTACGATCATCTCGTTTATTGACAGACGGAAGTTAGTCTCGAAAAATCACTTCATCACAAAGATTTACTTTGTTGAGTGAGAAAAGGACATCGCTTCATTTTAAAGATGATCAATGCTTTGAGACCCTTAAATTGATTTGTGGTGTTTCTTAATATAGAAAAAAAAAATAATAATAATTTTTTTCTAACGTATGTTGTACTTCATTTGATCCTTTTATCGATATATTTTTCTTCATTTCAACTTTCCTTATTATTATTTTCTATTTTACTGCATTGTTCAAATAACATCTTCCGAGCTCCAGTCGTTAGTATGATCTTTTTCTCATTACGCGATAACTTCCACCATTATCAATTTGCATTACATGTCAACATTATGAATTGAATATATTTGGAAGAATTTGATTCATATTAGAGATTTATGTATTGGATACTTATTTTCCATCATAGCCTTTTAGTCTTTAGCAATGAGAAGTAAAAATGCAAACTAGTCTGCTTTTATTCTAGAAAAAGATCTTTAATACACACACACACACGTGTATATATATATATATATATATATGTATACATACATATATATATATATATATATATGTATGTATACATACATATATATATATATATATATATGTGTGTGTGTGTGTGTGTGTGTGTATGCTAAAAACTCTTTGAGAGTTTATTATTCATTTCCCGTCTTCAAATGATCTTTAACATTGACTTTCAAGGGCCATAGCGGTAAAGTTAAAAGTAATCGAGTTTTTATCCGTTAAAATGTTAGCAATATAAATATAAAAAAAAAAATGAAATAGAAATTTCTACATTCAATAACCTAAAACATTTCTGCGAACCAGGATGAATCAGTATTGCTAACATTCAAAATGATAATAATAATAATAATAATAATAATAATAATAATAATAATAATAATAATAATAATAATAATAATAATAATAATAATAATAATAACTAGCGGAATCCGTATAAATTACACGAAATTATATTTTCAATACTAATTATCTTGTTCCTAACCTATCCATGTTTGAATAAAATGTGATAAGATTTGACTTGTATATTTATTTTAAAAGATGAGCAATACATGAAACCATTTACAAAACTTCTTTATATACAATATTTCTGGCAAAGGTAGTTCCTCTTCTCTGGCCATGAGTAGAATTATTCTGAGGACAAATTTTCCCTCTTACACTGTTCATAGACCTTGCTTTTGAGAAAGGCTACATAAAGTTGTCCACGAGTAAAGCAAGGTTGTGGTAGGTAGATCCCAACCTTATCGAAAGTCTGTCCTTGAGCTTTATTAATGGTCATTGAATATGATACCCGGTCGGGATATTGAGTAATGTCTGGGAAGATTTGAAGCAAAGGGTGGTCAGAATTATGAGAAATCTTTTACAATAAGAACGGATTAATCGTTAAAGGAAAGGCCCAAAATTAGTTTTATAATTTAAGTTATGGAAATTGATAGAACACCATTTTTTGCCTAATATTTAAAAGAAGAGTCAGGTGCTAAAGACAAAATTCGGAAAACTATATAAGATGTGCTTTGGTTAAGTAATCAAAGTCTAATGTGAATTTGTAAGAGTGACACACGAGTATACCATGATATTATTTCCGTTTTCTTGAAAGCGTGAGAGACAATATAAGTAACACACACTCTATCGTATTAATATATAGATAATAATAATAATAGTAATGATAATAAGAATAGTAATAATAATTAAAATATTATTATTATTATTATTATTATTATTATTATTATTATTGTTATTTTCATTATTATTATTATTATCATCATCATTATTATTATCTTTATTATTATATCATTATAATTTATTTTCAATAAGTATTGTTACCAAATTGCCAAGATCATTTTTTATGATCAGCATAATCTGAATAGGGATAAATTCCCACTTATCCATATGGCACCTTCTTCTTTCCACCTTAATAATCTCATCGTATAGCAGGGGAAGCCGCTCTAGTCAACTTTTTCTATCCCTCTCTATCTCTATTGCATCTTCTCCCCCAGTCCTACCTTACCCATATCCCTCCTCACCATATCCATCCATCCATTTGACCTGCTGACTCTTCCTCCCCAATCGCTGTTATGTTCTTAGTTCTCTTGATTAATTCCACCTCCTCTTTTCCTATGCTAGTGTCATAGTATCTCAGACAGGCTTTCTGAGCCGTCTCTTACATTGTGTATACTGTGCGAGTTAGCTGTTAGGTTATAACAGAGGCGAGAAAAACTCAACTAAGTTTATTCAACAAGACTACGAGCTTATGTACAGAGTGTTGAGAACAAGAATGACATAAAATTCAATCAGTACAAAGTATGCGATAGCAAGCTTAAACAGGCTTGTATTATCAGTCCGGGGGAGTGCGGAAGATAAAAAAAATCACCGTTACAGTGTATGAACATGTATGAAACACTTGCAGTAAAATACCACACCATTTTGTGTGTATTATTCCCTTTTATTAATTAAAAGAAAAATCAATTTCCACTGTAATTAGAGTTTAGATTTTACAGTCTGTGCTGTAGAAATCTTATAATTATTAGACGGCTGAAGGATCTCAGAGGTTCAATTTACAGTTAGTTGTCTGACTCATTATAATAGGCTCGCTTAGACAGAACCATTAGTGCTAATGGTACCCTTATTAGAACTGACTCCTTATTGATTTTCCTATAGATCATTGTATATTGGAATAGGGTTTTTCACTTAACTTTCAGTTTTGATTAAATTTTCTTGTTAAGTTGGTTTTGATGAAACATCTTATGAATAATTTAATTCTGTTATCTATTCTATTATTTATTATGCTATTATTATTAATTCTATTACTCATTATTTATTTTCTTTGGGTTTATGGTGTTTCATATGGAGGATAATTTTTAATTGGTTGTCTTAAAATTTTCATATTGATAGAATCTCAATTATAATTTTCTGTTAAAAAAGCAAATAACATTGATAGTAATATTCTAGTAAGTCGTGATATTATCAGCCTATTATCATCATTACTGATATTATTATCAACATCATTATAATCATAATTCGATCGATCAGAAGGAGAAATCTCGATTCCATTTAAGGCAGAAACCCAAGCAGATGAATCTTTTTGTCTTGTACAGTACAGTATTGTCTCTGTTAGTTTGGTGAGAAGTGACCCGGGTTCGATCCTAATATGAGGTATGAATTTATTATTGTTATTATCATCATCATCATCATTATCAACCTTATTATCCTCTTTTTCTATTCCTCTCAGGACATCTAAATTCTCCCCAAAAATAGATATTAACAATATTATTAGAAAAAAAAATTTCTGTTTGGAAAACATCCTTGACTTTGATTTCTTTAGTATAAGAAGTATTCCTTAGTATTGATTTCATTCAGTTTACAGAATTCTGTTACACTAAAAATATACATCCTTTTAAATATACACTTTTCATAAGGGAATTGAATACTCTTTGTATAACGAAAATCATATTCAAGATCCTCAAATGTGCGACAGTAGGCTTTGTCTCGTTCCATCTCATTAAGTTTGTCTTTGCCTCTTTATATAAATCATGTTCGAACTTTGTTAATTAAAGTTTGAAACGACAATCTTGTGTCCTTCGTTACTGTATCTCTTAAACAGTCTGTTAGAGCTTATGAACTTTGGTAACTCTTATTGTGATCATGAGAATATTTGTATAATAAAGAGTTGTAGGTGAAAGAACATTTATAAAATAAGGAATCGTGACTATAAGAATATTTGATGTATAAAATGAAGTATGTCATCGGATAAAGATTTAGAATATCTAACATTTTGATATCCTTCATATTAAAGATAGACATTTTTTATGAAGATATTTCAGATATATCCTTAAGAAAAAGAAAAGTCT
>NC_090741.1:114369580-114374580 GCF_036898095.1 Palaemon carinicauda
CATCTCAGTCACAAAAGCTATGTAAACAACAGAGGTTATAAGAACCAATGTAATCCTTAATTCACCATTTTCTTACTTCCAATCGTATACCGGTATATTTTCTGCCTTTTATTTTGTTAACTCTGAAAGCTCCGCAGAATCTAAAGATATGGAAAATCCAATATATAAATTTAAATAAAGTTTCTATTCATAGGATACATGAACCTGATGGAATCCTGTTTAGGTTAGATTTATATTTCAACCTTTTCCATATCAAGTGCAATGGAATATTAGGAAATGAATATCATTTAATTAAGAAAGGAATCTTCTATTCTAAAAAAGAGGGATTCAATAGTAAGGCTGTAATTTCAAAATACTTGAAGAGAATATATCTGGAAATTAATCTCGAGGAAACTTTGACATTTCCATAAAATGCATCTCTGCGATACAAGATTCTAATTTTCCTTATATTTCAAAATATTTATTTTTCATTTTGTAACGCATCATCATGTATCCGAGTAAAACGAAAACATGAAGCCCTACATCTTAGCGTATATCATCCTCCAGGTCATTCACTTCCATTGCACAAAAAGATTTGACTTCATATTGATAAGGTCCGTGAACATCTGTCTCTTACATATGCAAGAGGGTTCAAGAGACAGCGTTGACTACACATTCTTGGTCTCACTAAAGCTACTGTCTATGACCTGATTTCTCTCCAGGGGAAATAAGGTGTTTTCGTTGGATTACCTTCCAATTTTAAGGCATAATTTGTTTGGAATTGATTGTGTTGTTATGACCATGAACTGTTTATGTAGGTAATTCTAATCTTCTGTAGAAAAAAAAAGTTTGTATATATTTCCAGAGAGAGAGAGAGAGAGAGAGAGAGAGAGAGAGAGAGAGAGAGAGAGAGTGGTAAACATTGATATATAATTATAATATATAAAGTATAGAAGTTCGGCTTCTTTAATGATGGCAATCTACCAGAGATACGAATCTGGTTAGACTGACAGAAAAACATATGTATTGATTTCTAATTTTTTAGCATTATCTCCTATTCCCAATATCATTTAGGTTTCATAAGGTACAAATCCCTCCTGTATTTTAAGTTCATAAAGTAGAACTCGAATTAACCCTTATTATTTATGTGATTTTTAGGCATTAAGGTGCTTTGTCTTTATCATTTTGGAGCCAGGTTGTGTTATCAAAATATTATTAACTAGTTATATTATTTTTGTCCCCATAATTTTAATAGAGCATTTAATTTTATAAGCAATAAAACCTTTTTTCACGCACTAATGATATATCCCTCATTAACGAAAGTAATTATAATTACTTATACGCTTTAATTTTCACGGGGAGAGAGAGAGAGAGAGAGAGAGAGAGAGAGAGAGAGAGATTTACCTTATTACAAATATTAAATTAAGATCCTGCTTTGGTATTGATATTGCCAAAAAAGCTAAACATTAGACCTACATTTGAAGGGGTTTATCGGATCAGTTGGGCAGTATGGTACCATGATAAATAGATACAAAAAAAAATAAGAATTGAGAGAGAGAGAGAGAGAGAGAGAGAGAGAGAGAGAGAGAGAGAGAGAGAGAGGAAAACATTAAGAACTATATATTAGATATTCACAATATAAAATTTTTCCTTTTTCCTTTCCATCTGACATAGTTTCCTTATCTCAATTATAGATTTGTTTGTTATTTTAACTTTTGAATGAAGTCTTTCTCCAATTTCAGAATGCTTAAGTTCTTACGAATGGGAAGAGTGGTGGAACCATCTCTCTCTCTCTCTCTCTCTCTCTCTCTCTCTCTCTCTCTCTCTCTCTCTCTGTATTGTTTGCGTTCTAGTTAAATTGTACAATAAGCTATCTATACACGAGCGCACACACACACAGATACACACACAGACACATATAGATTTAGATATAGATATATATATATATATATATATATATGTGGTGTGTGTGTGTGTGTGTGTGTGTGTATGTATGCACACATTCGAGTTCAGCGTACCACGAAGATTGATAAATATGGAAAAAAACTGAAAAGATAAACGATAAAGAATAATGAATATCAACGAATAATTGAATTATGGCTTCTAATACATATCTTCAATAAGACAGACAATTAAAATAATTATTCTTGCAACGAAATAAATGGAAATTAAACCACATTCTTATCTATTAAAATTACTTGAACACAAATTCTATCTTACTCTGGCTGTGTTGGTTTCTCGAATTTGTCTCCAGAGAAAGGCTATTGCGGAGTCCCGTGTCTCGCCCAGCTGGTCCCCATGAATGGGAGGGAAGGAAAATGTGCCGTAAATATGGAGTATTTTTCTGTTGCCTATTTTATGCGTTTAAGAATATGGATATACAATGTGATACTGATCCACTTAATTGCTTTTACTTATTTCAGCTTTATTTATATTTTTACTTGCTTACGCATGCCTATAGTGCAATATTGAACATCGGTTATTTCCTTTAAATGACTTAATTTTGCTTTAAGCCTTTTTTTAAGATATGATTTTTTCTAACTAAGAATAATCTATCCGGAATATTAGATTATGAATCATAGGGTAAGAAAATCCTTTATATGAATCATTGTTGTGATTCAAATAGATGTTTGAACAAAGAAGGAGATGAATCTTATTTTGTGTAGGAAACTTTCAATGAGAGAGAGAGAGAGAGAGAGAGAGAGAGAGAGAGAGAGAGAGAGAGAGAGAGAGAGAGAGAGAGAACTTATAAGCATTGCAATGAATTGAATGAAGAGATTTGAATTACCATGATAGAATATAGAAAATTATTCTAGGTTTCAAAAAGAAAAACAATGATGCGGAATAAAGAATAGAGAAATAAATAGATCAAAAAATACAATACGAAATAAAAGAAGGATGTCAGCATAAACTTCTTTTACCACATTTCGGCGACAATATTCGTTTATGCTACTACTACTATTACTACTACTACTACTACTACTACTACTACTACTAATACTAATAATGTTACAACTGAAATCTATACAATTATCATAATTCTTAATTACATCGAGCGTTAAATGAGCATTTATCTAGTTAACGAAAACCAGTAAATCGAGGATAAAGAGCAAGACGATGAATCATATTCATATGCTTTCCAATGCCCATTTGAAGATCTGTTAGCTCTCGGTGACATTGAAAGGCTAAACGAAAAAAGTTTCAATAGAAAGTGTAATTTAGAAACTTTTTTTCAATTAAACGGCAAAGTTTCCTCTTTATTCAAATCCATAATCACATTTTTTTTTGCAGTTAGAAAAATTCAAAACCTTTACTTATGGAATTCATTCGGCACTGGATTTGAAACAGTTTGTTATAATATTTTCAGAAGATATGGTGAATTTACTATGGTAGACTGGTATGTGATAATGTAAAGTCAATGAAGCTAAAAGTTAAGATCTATAGCACATTAATAATATCAGTGTTAATGTATTGATCGGAAACGTGGGCTCTGAGACAGAAATGAGAATGCTAAAGCGGATCATGAGAATATCCCTGTTAGACAGATTGCAAAGTGATGAAATAAGGATAGAAGGCGTAGTAAAGATTACAGAGGTGATAAAAGTGTCACAACTGAAAAGGTGTGGGCATGTGTTAAGGATGGATGGCGGGGAGGGAATGAGGAATGCTTGGGAGGAACCTTACCTTATTGCCTTACCTTACCTTGGTAAGGGAAGAAGATCAAGAGGGAGGCAGATGATAGATAGCGAGATAAGGTGAACGATGATAAGAAGAGAAGAGGTTAGGTGGAAGAGGATGCCTTTGATGAAAGGCATTGGAGAGGGCCCATCAGGCAATCGACCCCTTAATGAAGAGATAACGGTGGGAGAGAATAAGATAAGAGAATAAAACTAATAAACAACAACAAAACCGAAAAATATAAAAGAATATTATAAGAAAACTATAAAATTAACATTAATAAATAATTCTGCATGCAGAAACCAGAGCAAAGTGTAGACTCAATAAGATATCAAATGTTCTTTCCTCCAGAAATAAAGACAGTAGATAAAAATACAAACATAGATGCGTTGACGAAATATACGAACTTTGATTGTAATTTCTGTTAAGAAAGGGAGAGTCAACAAACGTCGTAAAGGAAAGGAAGCTCAACCTTTCCTGTCCTTTTCCCTTCTCTGCTACATCGCTCTTGTCGTCATTTCCATTTCCTTCTGCTCCCTTTTCTCCTCCACTTCTTCCTCCAACACAGCAGTGGCCTCTTTGTCTTCCCTGTCTTTCTTTTCACTCATCCCAACACTAAAAATTGTAGTTTAAAAGTCTTACTCTGTCAGGTTCCTTTTCTTCGGGCCTGAGACTTAAGATATCCCCGACACCAGTAGGAAAAAACTCGCTTTTTTTCCATTGCTGCCTCTTCTTCTTCTTCTTCTTCTTCTTCCCTGGTTGGATTAGACTTTCCTTTTTGACTAAGATTAACCGAGCTCACACGTGAAAAGGTGAACCAATTACGAAACAGAAGAGAGTTTAGAAGGGGATATCTCGACTATTACATTTGTTTTTAGGGCTCACTTTTTTTTCTATGGAAAAGGCGAAAGGCGTTAAATGAACTTTTCATGTTATCATTTTCATAAATGAAGAGTTATGCTGAGAAAAAAAAAAGGAAATATCTTTTTTACGTATATCTAATATCTACCCATAATATTATTTCGATTATTTAATATTAGACTATTCTCTCGGCTATCCAGTTCAAAGGAACAAAACATTTTTTGTCATCAATTGTTATCTATACCCAGAACCAAATAGTTTTTTTCATATTTTTCTTATTTCCAATCGTTCACAGGCATATTTTTTTCCTTTTATTCTGTTAACTTTAATTGCTCCTCAGAAACTGAAGACAAGGAGAAAACAAAAATATAAATTCGAATAAACTTTCCATTCATAGGATACATGAACCAAGAATAAATGCAGTTTAGATCTAATTTGTAATACAACCTTTTCCTTATCAAGTGCAATGGAGTATAGCGAAA
>NC_090741.1:114397080-114399580 GCF_036898095.1 Palaemon carinicauda
ATTATTTCTATTATTATTATTATTATTATTATTATTATCATAATCATTTTCATTATTAACATCATGTAATTCTTTAAACCAAAACTGATTATTAAAGCTGAAAATACACATCGGACCCTTTCTTTTATCTTAAGATCCATCAGATATTTCCATAATATTTATTCATTTTTATTTATTCTTTAGTACTCCTAAACAGAAGAGTCACCTGGCTATAGAATTATGACTAAAGCTTAAATATCTCAAAAGATCAAGGTAATGATCGTTAGAAATCGGGTTCTCGATGCCAGCTGGCTTGACGGGTGTGACGGGCCGATAGAAGGTTGTCACTCAAAAACAGGATGAAAGCAACTGAGTGAGTTTATATAGAACACTCAAAAGCTCAATGCTGCAAGAAATTTCATGGTTCAAAATCAACACCGTTACCGATGAGAAAAACAGTCATGTTTATTCAAGTTCTTTTTAGAGCGAGGGAAGAGCGAAGATACAAGCACAAAATAAACTATGTACGATCGTGTGACACACGGTTGGTACATGCCCCCCCCCCCCACCCCCCTAAAAATGACCTACTGTACATGTTAAATAGGGCGCCCTGATCTAGAGAGGCGAACTGTTGGCGGGTCATCTGGCAGGAGATGAGCAGGTTTTAGACGATCAATGGAGACCCAGTCTTCTTTGCCACGAATGTTTAGTAGGAATGCTTTCGGACTGCGTCGGATCACAAGGAAAGGGCCCTTATAAGGGGGCGTTAACGGTGACTTGCTAGTGTCGTTGCGCAGGAAGACGTGCGTTGCAGAGTGCAAGTCTGTCGATATGTGATGCTTCGCTCGGTGCTTGTAAGTATGGCGGTATGGAGTAAATTTTCCCACGACGTGAAGTATGCGCTTGAGATCGTCGGAGGAGGTTGTAGGAGGAAAAAATTTGGAAGGGACGACCAACGGATCGCCATACACCATTTCAGCTGCCGAGACATCGAGGGCGTCTTTAGGAATGGTCCTTAGTCCCAGGAGGACCCAGGGAAGCTGAGTAAACCAGTTGCAATCCTTGCAGCGGGACATCAAAGCTGCTTTGAGGGTGCGATGAAAACGTTCAACCATTCCATTGGCAGCGGGGTTGTAGGCCGTTGTCTGATGTAGGGTGATGCCCAGGAGATTCGCTAATGATGTCCACAATTGAGAGGTGAAAGTGGTACCCCTGCCAGAAGTAATATTCTCCGGGATACCAAATCTTGCAATCCATCCTGAGAGTAAGGCAGATGTACATGAGGCGGACGTTGCAGTTTCCATGGGAATGGCTTCAGGCCAACGAGTGGAGCGGTCGATGACGGTAAACAGGTAACGATGTCATTGTGATATGGGTAGGGGGACTACAACGTCGAACACACGGTTGGTACACGGGAATGTGTCAGATGTTGGTTTCTGTATGTTTTAAGAGAGACTGAAATGTTGTTTAGCCACCGAGAAACTACAATCATTTATTGTTTAAAACGAAGCTATGAATAATAGAATATTGGAGAAAGCTATTTTGTTATAGTTTATGCACGAATGGTTAAGTTAATGAACAATTTAAATTATTAATAATTGCTTTCCAGTTTGGATATATAAAGAATACAAAAAACACAATATATAAAAACTATAATCCTCTGATTTTTAAATAAATCAGATAAATTTAGAAAATAAATTGAAAAAATATTCACTATTGGTTCAATATGGGCCAGTGATCAGACGAGCAACAAAATCATTAAAATTATTATTTATTACTATTTCGAAACTAACTTATAAAATCAAAATTATAGCTCAACTTTTATTTGTGACTTCTAACATTTGAAAATATTTTATTTCAAAAGCAATTGACAAATAAAATAAGAAATAATTGAATTTTAGGGATAATAATCATAGAATCCCTTGAAGGCTGTATTTCTTTTAGATTCATAAGGAAATTGTGAATGAAAAAACAACTAAGAAACTATCACCAAATGGAGTCTCAACAGAAACCAAAGAATCATAGAGCTACAACAAAGAGAATATACTCTCATCGCCTATATTACTGTTATCATAACCTGCTCTAACTTTACATGTGATTTTCATATGACGGTTAATCATAATAAGTTTATGGCTTTTTTCAGTGAATATTTTGAATATTTGGTCTTCAACTCCCAGTTTATCTTTCGTCCGACAAGTCTTATTTTGAAAACTATTTTTTTTTCTTAGTTTTAGCAATGAATTCAATTTCACGTCTCAAACTCAATTTTTGTTATGAAAATATATTTTCTCAATAAATACCTGACATTTTTCACATATGGGAACATATTCTATTTATTCCGATACCAATTAGCTTTTGGCTTTTGGTAAAATAAACAGTTTTGTTTACCGAAAAAACCTTGAAATAAACAGTTGGTGGCACTGAGAAAAAAATATATAATATTAAAACCATTTTTTTTGGTAAATATATCCACTTATTACGTGCAAGGCCACCTAATATTAGTAAAAAATGAAAGTATAAT
>NC_090741.1:114409580-114419580 GCF_036898095.1 Palaemon carinicauda
TCCCAAATGAGGCAAAGATGAATGTGACGCAGGAGAAGGCCACTCAATTAATTATTCTTTGGAAGATGTTGTCAGATAGTTATTTTCCGTATTTCTTTTTATTTACTGCTTCCTTTTCTTGATTATCAGGATACTTTGTAGTTAGGGATCTTATTGGTGGGTGATTCTCATGCCCAGAAAATAATCGTAGATATATTCTTGATTATCAAAATTCGACTCCTCCATAAGGTGATATTTATTTTGGCATTCGTATCCCATATAATTCTCAGTCTTCAATCTTTTAATGTTTTCTTATTTTGGATGAAACTCAGGTAGGTAGGTTTTTCAGCCTTTCAATTGAAGATAAACGATCACTTTTTCACTGAATTTGGTAAATCTTACAAAATTGTTACTTCCATCAATTTTCGATAAATATTCGGACAATGGCTTTTTCATAATTACATGTGAATTGTAAGGTAAAAACTTTGAATTCTTCCTAATTTTGTATAATATTATGTTAGTCATATCCCGCACATATTTAATTAAATAAGGTTATATTATGTAAATAGTTTGTTGAATGGTAAACTATACAGTAAATCAGCTTCAAGTCCAACAGAATCCGAATATATGGTTTTGTATTTGCATATGTTTGAGCGTGTGACTAAGAAAAAGTGCAAAAGAGACAGAATGGCAGGTTGCCTGAGAGAGAGAGAGAGAGAGAGAGAGAGAGAGAGAGAGAGAGAGAGAGAGAGAGAGATTCCAATAGTACCTAAGTGGTGTTAATTTAGATGTTTTAGACGTAAAGGGGATGAAAATGGGATAATCTTTCCTTGACGTAGCTGAGAATAGAGAGAGTTTGTGCATCATAAAATTAGTCGTTTTCAGTAAACAGGAAATAGTAATTATGTAGTACAGAGTATTATTCTAAAATCATTCCCTTTTGTCTGAGGAGAGGAGGGAGGGCGAGAGGATGATTGAAAAAAAATGGATGGTATCAGTCTCTGACATAATAAGTATCTGTTTACAGCAAATGACTTGTTCTATTCTACAATAACAATTAAAAACTTATTTAAGTACTGTCTCTGCAAATAGATATAGTAATGAGTTAATTATAAATTTAGGTGAAAGAAAGAATTTAAAATATTAAACGAATATCAGAAATGCAATTGATAACTAGAAATGTACTTCTAGAAAAGGGCTTGTTAAAATATATGCTGTGATGTAGGGGCTGTTCATCAATATGTGTGTATAATAATAATAATAATAATAATAATAATAATAATAATAATAATAATAATAATAATAATAATAATAATAATAATGATAATAATAATAATAATAATAATAACAATACAGTGAACCCTCGTTTATCCCGGTAGATAGGTTCCAGACGCGGGCGCGATAGGTGAAAATCCGCGAAGTATTGACACCATATTTACCTATTTATTTAACATGTATATTCGGACTTTTAAAACCTTCCCTTGTACGTAGTACTGTTAACAAACTACCCTTTAATGTACAGAACACTTAATGCATGTACTACAGTACCCTAAACTAAAACAGGCACAAATATTAAAGGCGATTTTATATCATGCGTTTCCTAAACACCTAAAAAGCACGATAAAAAATGGCAACCAATGTTTTGTTTACGTTTATCTCTGATCATAATGAAGAAACAAACTCATTTAGTGTACTGTACACATATATGTATAGGTTAGTTTTTGCATCGATTATATTGATGTACAGTATACAGTACAGTATGTTGATTTTGTTATTACCAATGTTTTACTTAATTTTCCTTAGGACTTCCAAATGAAATGTTTTTCTTTATGACGCCACCTGAAACGACGGCGTCATAAAGTACGCTCAGTAAACAACCACGCTCAGAACAAAGAAGGCATTTAACGCGCATGATGAAAGTGATAAATAATGATATTTACAGTAAAAGCATTTACAAAATATGTTATTACAAATATTATTTACCGTATCTATATAAAATCATACAGTACATACTGTACGTAGCAAAGCAGGAAAACAATTTACGAGAGAGAGAGAGAGAGAGAGAGAGAGAGAGAGAGAGAGAGAGAGAGAGAGAGAGAGAGAGATTGTTTTACGTACGTAAATGTAAATTTTAAACAAAAAAAATATGATAGGCTTTTAAAACCTTCCCTTTAACTTAATGCATACAGTACTAAACTATAAAACAGACACAAATATTACAGTAAAATGTTTAAGTAAAAAATAAAGATTGTTACTGTACTCACCACGAAAGAAGTTCAAGAAAAACTTGAATGATGATGGCGATGAATTTGCTGCACAGTAGAAATGATGATGATGAAGCTGATGATGTCTTCTACTGTGCAGCCAATAATAGTATTTTACGTCTCTTCAGACGGAGGTGTCTTTTCCTGGGACACCTCTTCAACTTCTTCCTGAGACACTTCTTCAATTTCTTCTGAGGGCATTGTGATCGGAAGTTGCTGCCGCTGCTTCTTCTTTCGCAAGAGCATCCTGTAGGGAGCCATGTGTTCATCGATCTTGGTGCAGAATTGTACAGAACGAACCATATCCTCGTCCCACTCTTGCGACATTTCTTTCACCTCATTCGCAAGCTTGCAGAGCTTGGCAAGCCGTTCTAATGTTAAGACCGTTTCTTCGACATTTTCTTGGATCTCTTCCTGTGTTTCACTGTCTTCACTGCCCGATTTCGTCAGGTCTTCGAGGTCTGCGGCCGCGTAACTTCTACTGTCTTTTAACATAGTATCGAGAAGCGTCACCTTCTCAGCAATCATCATTTTTCGGTGCTGTTTAGGCTCACTACCAGCCTTAGTAGAAGCAGAAGGCTTGGGAGGCATTGTACAGTAGGGTTTAACAGAAAGTTCAACTTAAAACAGTCGCACACAGCACAGATTCAACTTCACAAACTTAAGAACGTCTACTCAGCAATACGCGGAAAGAGAAAGTGAACGATGCAGTCCCGCGAGAACTTTGATGCTGCGGGTAGAAGATGCGGGCAAAACACCAATCACAGGCTAGATAACAAAACTTGAGTTTTGATTCGTCATCTATCAGCGCTTGAACCAATCACAACCCGTCTTATACAGTACTATGGTGCGTTGGTTACTCATAGAAGATGTCCCGCGCACACTGAACGTACGTAGATTAAGTACAATACCGTAATAATAATAAATAATGATAATAATACTGTACAGTAATAATAATAATAATAATGATTAATAATAATAACAATAATAATTTTATTAACAACAACAACAATAATAATAATAATAACAATAATAATAAAAATTTACGTACGTACGCTATTTTACGCCTCTCTCTCTCTCTCTCTCTCTCTCTCTCTCTCTCTCTCTCTCTCTCTCTCTCTCTCGTACGCTTACAGTACTTATTCGAAATGTGATTTTTGCAACAAAGAATATTATTGGATGCAGTACTGTACTACGTACGTATACATACAAAAGATTCATGGAAAAGAAGCACATCCATTACAGTACACACCATTCTAATATGGTATGACTGCATCTGATTTGCGTTTCATGTTCGATTTAATTTTACTACGTACTGAATTATCGTATGATCACATTCTCTTTTCGTGTTTTATTTCTTTCTGTGCTGAATTATATATCATATGTAATGCAATGAACAATCAGTAAGAGCAGATATTACTAATTACAGTATTAATGGAATTACAGGTAACAAAATATCGTATTTGGTTATCTTCAGATTTCGCGGTATTTTCGAATTTTCCGGAAAATCCGCGATATGTATATATATATATGGGTTATGGGAAAACCCCGCGAAGTGGTGAATCCGCGATTGTCGAACCGCGAAGTAGCGAGGGTTCACTGTAATAATAATAATTTGTATATAAAATATGTATATATATATATATATATATATATATATATATATATATATATATATATATATATATATATATATATATATATATATATATATATGTATATATATATATATATATATATATATATATATATATATATATATATATTTATACATAATAATAATAATAATAATAATAATAATAATAATAATAATAATAATAATAAAAATAATAATAATAATAATAATAGTAACAAAGACTAACAAATTGAATTGAAAAAGACTATGAAATATGGGAGTAGAAGTGTGTCCAATAACCAAAGGAGCTGTTTAAAAGCTTACAGAGACTCCGAACCAAATATAGAAAAAATAACTCTTGCATTATAAGTATTGAATTAATGAACTTTAGAATAAGTGTACTACTAGCAGAATTATATTCCTAATAATTTTACCTATTATCTTGGTTATATTATGTGGTTAAAACTGAGATGTATGTGTATGATCTTTAATTAACTAACGCCGTGTTTGGTATAAAAAAAATATTTTTCAAACTCTCTCTCTTTAGGCATGTTGCACTTGATATCAAAAGTCATATTGCTAATTGCCAGATTAACGTCATACCTTCCCCTTCCATGTCCATATAAGATTGCTTTCTCAAGCGACGCCCAAATCTTAATATCCTAGGTGAATTTAAAACGTCTTACATATGCAACCTATTGTCTCATAAAATGACCATTCCTTAAGCCTGCCCGAAGTGTTCTGCCTCTGGAATATGGAACACCTCAACTAAAACTAATACCCTATTGATAAGCCAATCTACTTCTCAGAACCTCTCCACTTTAATTAAATTCCTAACCTAATCGACAGCCAAATCCTTTGACACAGTTTATTTATTGTAAATTCTTACCTGATTTCTCATCATACCTGATTAGTAAGAACTTATATACAGTCCTCTCGATTAAAAGAAAATAAAAACCTTTTCTTCCACTCTTTCTCCATTTGTAATCAGATTACCATTCCTTTGACAATTGCATTTCCTCAAGCTAAATTTCGTAAGAACACCCTCTCTTGTCTTTTCTGCCCAATTATGTTCACTCATTCTAGACAGGACGTCATTTTCCCCGCTGTAGCCAATGGGCACATCCATTGGCGGACCTTGTAACTTTATCCTTCAGAAACTATTACAGAAGACACCTACTCTAAAAAGGCCCACCCCCTTCCTACCTGAAGATGGGCCTCACCTGTGGCTCTGAAGCCAGAATCAGCTTTTATCCCGAGAAATGAAGACCAGAACTTAACCAGAGAAGACAACTCATCCAACAACAGTGTAGTGACTTCAAGATATTTATTCTAATATAATTCTTTGTGACTGACTTGTAAATCTTTCCAATTCGGAGTCTGCGAATGATTGAACGTCTATTAGTAAGAATGTAATATTCCTGTGCGTATTTCTGCCCTAACAAAAGAATGACATTCCTATCTGAAACTCTTCAAGTAACCCCCTCTCCATCACAGTTATCTCTACGATTATTTAGAGGTTTGTCCTTCGGGATTTAACCCCATTTTAATCAATACTAAGCCTTAGAAGTCCGGGGACCAAGAGTGTACAAGTTAGAAGGTGTATGATGATTAACGGGCTGTTATACTTAGTGTCGTCCTTCGGATAGCGTGGTAAAAAATATACCCCTTCCTATAGTCTTCAGTGCCTGTCCTTAAGAAAAGTGGTGCCCCAACAACTCTACCAGACCACGAGCATTTGGGACCATTCCTTAATCATAAAAAGTAATCTTGAGGAGGTAGGAGCAGATATAGTCCCGGATTCGTGCAAAAGAGCGTGCTACGTGAAACAACATACAATAAGGAAAGTGATGCACTCTTAAGGAAGCTGCATGTAACCCGGAAACCCAACACTATAACAAACATGTCTCTGTAGACTATAATCAACAAAAATAGTAATGATAACGCATAAAAATCTGATGATTATTATCATGTTGAGAATAAAAAGAATACATAATCTCTAGGGAAATATGTTTTTCCTTTATAAAAACTTTTAAGATTAAGACTCTGATTCCAATACACATATTAAAAACATAAATTAATCGTATTAAAAGTCATGAGAGAAACTTGTTTATTTCATTTCAAATTCTTATCTGAAAAGTATAACATCTCTCTCTCTCTCTCTCTCTCTCTCTCTCTCTCTCTCTCTCTCTCTCTCTCTCTCTCTCTCTCTCTCTCTCTCTCTCTCTCTCTCTCTCACAAATTATCTTGTATCCATGAGATTTCTCGGCAGAGAAAAAATAATGGGGGTCTTAGTTTGCAGTCGCTACATCACCCGATAGAGCAATAAACTGCAACATATGCTGCAAAAGTCGACGAGAATGAATGACCCGTGTAGCCTGACTCAAAGGATTTGCAATTTATTGACGCAATAAAATCGTTCATTTGTTGGAGGAACAATATCGAGAAGTGGTTTTAAAGCCTTGCTATTGAGTTTAGCATAAGGTGTTTTAGCCGAAATTCTACTGGAAAATGAATCACAGGTTCAGCTTGTGGGTATTCTTATGGCTAATATCTTGAAGGAATGGTTCGTATTTTGATTTTTCATAAAAGGGGATTTCATTGGTTATAATTTTATAATTACTAGCTTGAATCAATATCTATATATGAGTCTACGAAAATATTATCCATATGCATACCCACACACGCATATATATATATATATATATATATATATATATATATATATATATATATATATATATACATATACATATATGAATTATACATTGGATGGACCAAGTATAATTGTAGAGGCATTGTAACGTATTGTGAAGTAGTGACGGGAGCTAATCTTTCAAAAAGGATATGTGGCATAATTTAATTCGGCTTAGTTGTTTACTTAGCTGTCATTGATTAATTTCCTATATATATATATATAAATATATATATATATATATATATATATATATATATATATATATATATATATATATATATATATATATATATATATTCCAATATGCTGCAGGTTCTATTTAAAATTTCAGCTTCTTGCATTTCCTAATTAATTAATTTATTAATTAACTGTTTTGTGAAATATCTTTAATTCTATCAATAATACCCTTCAAGATTAACTTGGTATGTGATATAAGGTTAAAATCATTTGCGCTTTGTAACTAATTGGTGAAAAAAAAATAATAATAAAAAATTCTAAGGAAATATTTATCTCTATTTCAAGTCAAGCTAAAATGTTCCAAAATGATAGTAAATAGTAAAATAAGAGAACAGTCATTCATCAAGATGAAGTTATGTGCACTCCAGAAACTTGGAATGAAATTAATTTATTCTTTTTACTTATATAATTTCTAAAAGTCAAAAGAACCTGGACGAGGGGTGGACTACAGTAAGTTTATATGCGAAATGTATAAACCGTTGACTTGGCTGCAGCAAAAAGAAAAATCAAAATAAAATATCCCATCTCTCTTTTTTTTTAAATAAATAAAAAAAAAAAATCTTTGATATCTATAAAAACACAATGGTAATTCAACCCTTAATTCACACAATCAGGATATAAGGAAAGAAAGAAACACTCAGTAGAAAGTTTGTCATCTCCACACCAAAGAGTTTCTATTTGCTCTAAACTTGTACTTAGATGTATATTCTACAAAATCTAATAGATTTGTCCTTTGGTCATGACCACGCATGTCAATTAAGTTTCATTTAAACGGGTTTATTAGTTTTTGTGAAATGTTATTAACAATAAAAAAAATAAACGAATAAAGTATTTTATATTTAATTAAGCTAACAGTTATTTTTAAACAGCTGCTGGGCACTTGTACTTCGATGTACTTTATCCAAAATAATATAGACTTATCCTTGAGTTATACCCTACATGTCTACTAAGTTTGGCCAACATCTGCTTGAGCAATGATTTCAAAGTTTTTATATGCAATGTTGGTCTTGCATTTACTTGCATGTTCTCTGATGGTTGAGAATTCTTTGGTTTTGAGCGCACATCGGAGAGTGAGTCATAGAACTGGATGTGCGCTCAAAACCAAAGAATTCTCAACCATCAGAGAACATGCAAGTAAATGCAAGACCAACATTGCATATAAAAACTTTGAAATCATTGTTCAAGTGCCAAATAACTCCTCTCTACTAGAATTAGAGTCTTTAATGATTAAAGAAAAGGCTCCTAAACTAAACAAGCAATTATCCTCTGTCCCCCTCCACATCGCTTAAGCTGGCAAATTTAGAATTTTCTTTCTGAGTAATGTCCTTCAGATAGTCACTCAGTACTCTAGTCTGTTCCAGACAGGTTGGTCTCCTTAGACAATTTTGATTCTTATATATTTAATTTTAAGATACTTTTCTCTTAGTTAAATTTTTTTTATCTCCATATTTTACTTGTAACTGTGTTTATATTTTCTATTTTAATTCTGACTGTCTTTTTTTGTATTTTATATATTTTTACTGAGTTTTGCTTATAATGTTCTACATGTCCATTTTAGCCTTGATAATGGGATCAGTCCTGAAACGTCGGCACCAATAAATTGAAAGATGTTGTCCAGACTCTTCGTCCTCCTTTTTATTATATATATATATATATATATATATATATATATATATATATATATATATATATATATATATATATATATATATATATATATATATATAATGAATAAACTTAGACTTTTGTACAAGAATTTCCATATAAGCAACATTGTTACTATTATAATGTCTTTGGTATAAATAAGACAACTCTACAGACCAAGTTGATATCCCTTAATAAACTTAACAAGTGTTACTACATCTTAGATGAACTGAGCCTCTGCGCACGCATGGTGTATACTTTGCATAAGCAGAACCCTATTCTGTATCTAAAATATACTTTATCCTATGGTTTTTTCCCAACAGAACCAAATTATATTCACTTCACACAATCTAAAACTACTTAACATTCTGCTGTAAAAGCTAATCGACCGTACTTTGTCTCTCAACCGTAGTTGTCTGTTAATTTTTGGAAGCTATCAAGAAGAGTTTCTTTTCTCATATGTTTGACAATTACTAATGTTAATCCATTAGGCAAATGTGTTTGTGGCAGCCTTAGTCCTGCTGATTACTACCCAATTTCCATTATGAGTTTTTTTTTTTTAACGTCTTTTGGCAAAATGTCTAAATAGGTAAGCTATAAGTAATAATCCGTTCTCTAGTCTGGAATTTTGGCTTTTCCCAATCTCCAATGCAGCACAGAGATGTCTTGATTTTGGTAAGGATGTTAGTATGATTGACCTTGGTTTTAGTGCTGTCAATAACCGTGTTGATAATATGGCCGTGTTAATAATATTTAAGTAAATGGGAATAGGTAAGCGTTTTCTTGTCATTTTCTTGATGGACACCAAAGTGAGTATAGAAATTAGATATCTTTTGTTCCTTGGGATATTGTTCTTGGCCAATTACTTTTCATACCATATAGTCATAGTATGTAGTTTGACCTAGAAAACAAGGTTGCTGCGCTTCATATAGGAATGATGCTACTCTATTTGTATCAATTTCATCTCCATAATGTTGAATTTGTGGTAATAAAACGCTTAATATAGATAAAACGGCGTAAATTAGTAGGCATGAAGTTGAACCTTATCCAAACTCAAAGTATGATTTTAAGTAGCTAAAAGACAGTTGATCCTAAATATCAAATTTTTTTCATTGATAATGTTGCTGCAACTACATATATGTCCTTTGAAAGTTTAGGTGTGATTAATATAAATTCACTTTTGAGAAACACTTTTAGTCTGTTTATTCTTTAACTGCACAAAAAAATTGCTTACTGAGAAATTCTCTTAGTATTTTCGGTGTTCAATCTATCCTGAAAAAAAAGGTTTTATTCTTTCATTCTACCTTGTTTCGAGTATTGTTCTTTTGTCTGGCATTCATTTGTTGACTCTCATCTTAATTTGTTGGATGAAAACTTATGGTCTTTTAAATTTCTTATTCCTGATCTCCATATTAATCTCTGCTATCGTCATTCAGTTAGTTGTCTTTGCATGCTGCATACGGTTTTCCATAATTCTGATCATCCTTTGCATTCAGATCTTTCCAGACTGTATCACACTATAAGTATTATTAGGTAGGCAGTTAATCATAACTTTCTTGCCTT
>NC_090741.1:114422080-114427080 GCF_036898095.1 Palaemon carinicauda
TCACCTTGGAATCTCTGGGAAAGCTTGCCATAGGCCAAGAGTCAATCCAGGACGCTAATAATGATCTGATTTCGAATTTGTTGACTGGAAATGCTGGTTGTCAGAAAATATTCTTTTCGTCGTTCAAATTCCGTCATTAAATTTTAATCTTATCTAATTTTACTTTTCGCTTTTTTTTTCAGTGCTCAGAGGCTGCGATTCCTTCCGTGGTATCATGAATTAATACTTTCTATTATATTGTTATTATGATAATTTGAGTAACTCTGTGTAAGAGAGACTCATGTTAACCTACCGGACATAAAAGATTTTGAAATAAGTGTGAACTTCCGTAGTACCAGCTGTTCATCTCCAGATCAGGGAGACCCTTTCACAATCTCGTAACAGGTGGAATCAAACTCCTAGAATTCTTTGTAGTATTGTGCCTTATGATGGAAAAGGAAAGACTGTTAGAATTAACTGCAAACCCAGTACTGCTTACAGGAGGGGATAGTCTTGGAAGATCTAATCGCAAAGGAAGGTTAAAATAATGGAAAATCTTATGCATTATGCATCAATAATTAACTGAATGACGGTGTCAGAGTTTATTATCTAGATCAGGAAAAAGAAATTTGATAAACAGTAAGTTTTTTCCTCCAACAAAATAAGATGAGAGTCAGCAGTGGAAGACCAACCAGACAGGTAAGAAAATAGTCGATAGAAAGTAAAATGAAATTATTAAAACATTTGTTCAGAAGAGCTTAATCACGGAAAATCTTAAAACTCTCTCTCTCTCTCTCTCTCTCTCTCTCTCTCCTCTCTCTCTCTCTCCTCTCTCTCTCTCTCTCTCTCTCTCTCTCTTTAAAAAATCTTTATTCTAATTCCTAGTTTCTTTTTCTGTATTGTTCTTCGTTATCTTATATATCTCCGGCTTGTTACCTAAATAGACTTACCTGGCTGTCTAAATGTCTGTCCATACGTATTGCTTGTGTTTTTGTGCCCTTTATCAAGCCTCCCAAATGAGCAGCTTTTGTTTTGTGGTCAAAACCTTAGAAAGAATTCTTTTGTGAGGCTTCCAAAAGAATTCTTTTAATTGAAATAATATGTTAAAAACCTTGCCTTGCTTTCTCTTCCACATCCTCTGTACAATTTTATTAGTTTTGTTGCTCAGCAAAATTGAAATGTTTATTGTTCACCTTTCCATATATCTCTCGCTTGACAAGATTTTTTGTCTTTGCAAGCGAGAAAAAAGGTCAGAAATATTTTGTATCCTGAAATTATTCGTCAGAGAGAGAGAGAGAGAGAGAGAGAGAGAGAGAGAGAGAGAGAGAGAGAGAGAGAGAGAGAGAGAGAGAGAGAGAGAGAGAGATAAATATGAAGCAAACTAAACATTATGTATTAATAAATCAGAATCTATCATATTGTCAGAGCCATAAGCTTACATTTTGATTGAGATTTTTACCGGGATTTTAATCAACTAAAATTTTCACATTTCAATTTAATGACATCTTTTTGAAAGTTATGTTAAAATTAAGTTGATTTCATTCTTCTTTCAGCTACAGAAATTTAAACTCTAAGTCTCTTTTATTTCATTAAAATTGTAGACAATTACTTTTTATATTTTTTCACTAATTTCCAATAAGTAGGATAATAACAACGGCTATTTTCCATTTTCTTTCGGAAAAAGGAACGACATTGATATTACTATCTTTTTCAGATAAGAAAATAAAATAATCTGTTTTAGTATTTTAAATCAATATTATACTTTCTGTGAGAAAAGTTATTGAATGTAAAGTCATTTCACTTTTATTGGTAAAGGACCATGAAGAATTGAAAGAAAAATTCAATATTCGGCTGAATTTAATCTTTCAGTAAAAGGAATCAAATCTTAAATCCTTTTTTGTTACATAAAGAAGGACTGACTTAGTCAAACCTTTTTATGAATAGGGGCGAGGGGCAGGGGGGGGGGGGGGGCTGTTGTGAAAGCATACGAAAGTGGCTTCCATAACAAGAGGCTTGATTTATGGGGATGTGAATGGGTTCTTTGGAGTTTTTGGGTTCGTATATACGTGTGCTTGAGAGAGAGAGAGAGAGAGAGAGGAGAGAGAGAGAGAGAGAGAGAGAGAGAGAGAGAGAGAGAGAGAGCTGAACTTACATAAACAGAACTCTTTCGCCAACAGAATTTATATATATGCTAAGATTGTCACAAATTTAAAAAAAAAGAAAACTATAAGTTTAACAGGATAAATTTTATTAAAAGAAAAGTATGAATATAACAGATGTCGAAAGTCTGAGGGAAAATATCGACAAATTTCCTTGAACTTTATTAACTTCGTATGGTCAAAATCACAGAGAAATATTAAAAGTTTACTACATACGCCAAAAAATTAGGGGATCACGAAAGTTATCAGAATATATAACTAAAGTGTTTGGTAAAAGTGGAGAAAGGACATTAACCAACAAAACATAGTATGATCAAAATCTCCGAAAAACAATCTACTGTTCTTTTGAAAACTCTCAACAACATTATTTTTTCCAACTAAAGTTTCTTCCACTACGGAAAAATAGTCGACGAAGATAAACAATCCGGGGGAAAGTGATCCTTCCCTCCCAAAGTTCTAATTCTCTAGTTCTAGTTCTAGTACTAGTTCTAGCTCTAGAGAGAGAGAGAGAGAGAGAGAGAGAGAGAGAGAGAGAGGAGAGAGAGAGAGAGAGAGAGAGAGAGAGAGAGAAGAAAATTTCGGGGTAAAATTTGGAAAAGAAACACCGAACGGATTATTCTTAAAATACAATGAGAGATCTTGACAGCTTTGAAAAATCGACGGACAAATAATCGGAACTCGTGCGTAATTCTTTTCGTTACGTAAAAATTTTCGATAAGAAACTATATAAACATTATCATTGGAACTTGTTACAATGAATTACCTTTAATCTTGGTCCTGTTAACAAAGACCCTGCTTTCCCTTGTACCTCCGCCGACATCTTGTGATCTAACGAGAAGGAAAGACAAACATTCTTTAGTAGAAGTCGAAGAGGACTATAAAAAAACCGACTTTTCTTCCGATAATTTTTTTTTTCTATAGTTAGAAAACCTTTGGAGATAATTTTTTGAAAAAAAGACTCATCTACATCCCCATAACAGAGAGAGAGAGAGAGAGAGAGAGAGAGAGAGAGAGAGAGAG
The DNA here is from genome assembly GCF_036898095.1 of Palaemon carinicauda. Lineage (NCBI taxonomy): Eukaryota > Metazoa > Arthropoda > Malacostraca > Decapoda > Palaemonidae > Palaemon > Palaemon carinicauda. The sequence continues at coordinate 114,425,239 of NC_090741.1, forward strand.
AGAGAGAGACGTGAGGACATGGATGGTGGTACCTATGAATAGGAATCTCGGAGTGAAACTTGACAAAGATGAATCCAAAACGTATAATAATGTTTTAACAATGGAAATCAAAAAGCTTTAGAAGACGTAAGTGACGAACGATCGGAATTCAAAAGTATATTTCAATTAAAAAATAGTCACACAAGTACAATAGTGCGATATTTAATTACTGACTGTTACTTGTTCTTTCAGCAAGGATGTTTTCTTCAGAAACCTCACCTTCTTGTACATAGTAGCTTCTCCAGTATCTTAAGATCGAAGAGGCTGGAAAAAGGTTTTTTCTTCCAGGAATATGTTTCGTATCATAAAAATACTTCCAGGGTTGAAATTTTCTGGAAATTACTCGTCTACATCACAACACCTAAAAAACAGGAAATAAGGAAAACCCAAAATAGACAGGGTGTTCTTATGAAAACCTTCCTTAATTAGGACGGATTATTATGAATTGACAAAGTTTTGGAGTGAATTTTTTGAAAAAAAAAAAAGTTATGAATGTTTTTCTCTCCTGTGGAGAAAACAATTATATAATCATTATTGTTATTTTCATTATTATCAAATACAAAGAAAAGTCAACGATAAAAGGATTAAAAATTCTTACTTTAGAAATGAAAATATTGTTTTATTCTGTAACTAAAGAACGTGGAATAACTTCATGATAGAGAGAGAGAGAGAGAGAGAGAGAGAGAGAGAGAGAGAGAGAGAGAGAGAGAGAGAGAGAGAGAGCCTTACCTTATTGCCTTATTTCATGTTTGGGTTCCCCTGGGTCCCTAAGTGTGAGGCCCCTCGTATATCCACCAGAGGGTTGTATCTTCCAGCCTTGGAAGTTCTGGGATGCATCTTAGGCATTTATCGAGCTTATTCTTAAACACATCTACACTCACTCCTGATATGTTTCTTAGATGAGCTGGCAGCGCATTAGATAGTCGCTGCATTATCGATGCTTGTGCGTAGTGGATTAAAGTCCTGTGTGCCTTCCTTAGTTTTCCTGGTATATTTTTTGGCACTATTAATCTACCTCGGCTTTCTCTTTCTGATATTTTTAGCTTCATGATGTTTTCAGAAATTCCTTCTATTTGCTTCCATGCTTGTATTATCATGTAGCGTTCTCTTCTTTATAGACTGTATATTTTCAAAAATAGCAGTCTTTCCCAGTAGTCAAGGTACTCAACTTCTTCTATTCTATCAGTATTGGACCTTTGTACACTCTCTATTTGTGCAATATCCTTTTGGTAGTGTGGATACCATATCACATTGCAGTACTCGAGTGTACTACGTATATAAATTTTGTAAAGCATAATCATGTGCTCAGCTTTTTTTTTTGTTTTAAAGTGCCTGAATAACATTCCCATTTTTACCTTACATTAACCAAAAGTGTTGTTATTGGTCGTTGCATAATATATTCCTATTTAAAGTTACACCAAGGTCTTTAATGGCTTCTTGTTCTGCTTTTTCTATCTTACATTTTATTTCCATCATTTTCCACGTATTTTTTTCTTTTGCAAGATTTTTCTTCCATTTTCTAATTTTCTGAAATTAAATCCTTCTGTCTCTTGGTATGCATGTTTTTTGTTTATTGTTTTTTTTTCGGTACATATTTTTCAACAATTTTCTCCAGTATTTTGTAGGTATGTCCGTATTTACCTGTATATTATCACTTATGAATACATTTTTCCATTCTTTGTTAATTTCTTCATTTATTTCTGACCATTTTATATTCTTACTGTAAAAATTATATTTTCCATTTCCTTCCCAACATTTTGGGAAGGAATGGAATGGAATGGAAAATTAATTCTATGACATTGT
>NC_090741.1:114434580-114444580 GCF_036898095.1 Palaemon carinicauda
TTACGTCTGCATTCTGGTCCTTACGTCTTCTCTTCTTTCCTGAGCTTGTTCTCCCTCTCTCTCTCTCTCTTTCTTGTTCTTACTCCTGTTCTGTCTTTCGTACTCTCCTTTCTCTCGTTCGCATGGAAGTTTATATATCCCTGTATGGGAGGGGTTAACTATGGACAGTTCCATATAAGGAAATTTTCTCGTTTCTTCATCCTCATTGGTGTTCTTTAAAACCATGCCGCTGATAACACCTCGACGAACACTCTGCTGGTGTAATCAAAATCCATATCGCCCTATAATTGAAGAGAGGCGTCTGTTTACCTTCAGCTAATGTATATTCTTCGGCGACAAACACTGTTCTTCTTGTTCTGTGGTTCTTTCCATAACGTTGACTCCTTGGTCTTCAGACAGGGGATCGTTACGCCTAATGACCGCCGGCCTAGGCACATAATAAATTTCTTGATGGTGACAGCTTCAATAAACACTAGCGGGACCTTCTCTCTCTCTCTCTCTCTCTCTCTGCTTCTCTAAGAGTAGAAAAATCACATGTTTTAACATTCTTTTCTATATTATTCTATCTACCCATGACAGGTGGCTACTTTCCTTTTGGTAATGGTAAAAGAGACTTTTTAATTATGGTACGCGGCTTTTCTAGGAGAAGACTCTCGAAAATAAAACTATCGCGTTCTGGTTTTGTATAGTGCCGTAGCCTCTATACCATGGCCTTCCTCTGTCTTGGATTGGGGTTCACTTGCTTGGGGGTACACTCGGGCAAGCTCTTTTATCGTTTTCTCTTCTTGTTTCTTTTTGAAATTTTTATAGTTTATATGTAAAGGATCTAATTTAATGATGTTACTTTTCTTGAAATATTTAATTTAAATTCCTTATCCTTCTCTTGTATTTTATCTAGATTTTTGTTTCCTATCCTCACTGGGGTATTTTCCCTGTTGGAACCCTTGAGCTTATTAAATGTTGCTTTTTCAACTAGGGTTATAGCCTAGCTTGTAATAATAATATAGTTTGAAAATTCCTCAAGGAAAACCTGTGGTTACTAACGTGTTTTCCATATTCATCAATCCATACAAGTCAAATTTCTATGTTATTTAAGCCCTGGAAGATTTCCTCTATAGAAAATAGGCTTTTTAGGTCAGTGATTTGTGACTTGGAAACAATATCCTTTGTCGTTAGCACCAAAGAAATCCAACAAAGAATGTGTTTTGGAAGTAAGCCCTAATTCTCACTGATATACAGATTAGTTGCACGACTGAAAGTCTCTGGCATTTCTGTAATTTCATGATTTCGTTTTTCGATGACTTAGACATTAACGAATGACCAGCGTCCTTGTAAGCCCTTGGGTCAAAAGCGCTTCATTGACTTTAAATTTGAGAAGACCGTTGGGCATTTATTTATCGTATGAACTGCCAAAAAATTTGAGAGACCCAACAAATATGTAAATAGTTTTCTCTTTCTTCAGATGAGATCGTTTATTTGGCTTTTACGATTATCATTATCTCTACCTTTTTATCTTAAACATGAAGCGAAGGAGTTAACAATCTTACACCTAAAACCTTCCAAAGAGTTTAGAAAGCTATAACATTTAGCAAGTACTAATCTAAATGAAAACACATGGCTACACACATACAAACACAAAAACACACTCACACTTACACGGACACACACACAAACACACACACACACACACACACACATATATATATATATATATATATATATATATATATATATATATATATATATATATATATATATATATATATATATATATATATATATATATTTATGTGTGTGTGTATGTGTTTGTGTGTGTATATAAATAATTATGAACGATGGTGAATCAACTATAAATCTAGAAATAAATCTGGATGTTAAGTTCATAATAGTACTGTAGACTCCAGAAGAAAAAAGATATATCTCAGAAAACTTCCTCCGTATTGAACCCAAGTGTTACCGATGCCTTTCATCAACAGCAACTGTACTAGAACAATAAAATATAAACGATGATTATAATGCCTTGTCTCTAATATTTAACGAACAACAAAATGTCTAAAACTTTTCTCTCTTTATACATATTCTACTCTCAGTTTTCTTTATTCTTCGCGGGATTTTGACTGTCTTTATAACAAATCATTCATCCTCTATGAATCAAAAGATTATACAAATCTGGCTCAACCGTTCCGAGAACTTTGCTTAAGCTGCGCAAATTCTAGACAGTTTGGGAATAAAATTCAATCGTTTCTTTCTATATCGCATCAATCGGTCTCCGTTTTGGAATGGAAGAAAGAGAATGAAGAGAAAATAAAAACACCAAAAAACCGAAAACGGAGTATTTTTTTTTTCTATTTTTTTGTTTTCTTTTTTCCGTCTAATGAACCAAATGAAGCAAGGTAGAAGGAAATTCCAGCTTTAAATCTGCAGTTTTCAAAAAGTTTTACAATGCTTGCTTCATAAAGTACCATTAAATGAGTGATACATTACACTCTGTATGTATGTGTGTTTGTGTGAATGCGTGTTTGTGTGTGCATCACCATAATGTTTTTTTTTTTTATTAGTACGAGCTGAAGATTGTAGCTTTTACCTAAAAAGATTTTAACTTATTCTGGGAATATATAGACTTCATGGAGACAGTATTCATTTGATATTTAAAGTAAAGAATCATAAAAGATATGGACTAGAACTAATTTTAAAAAATGAACTGATCACAGGAGGGTCCTATAAGACTTTTTGGATGGTGGTAAACATTTGCTCTATAGTTAAAGCAGCAACGAGTGTAGTTAATTCTCTTAAAGATACGAAAAAGGCCTCTTTTCTTTACATAATTGTTTAAATTGATGCAGATCCATCAAGTGTTATTCACGAAAATTGTGGATTAGTAAATAAAATTATATAATCTGCAGATAACTTCAAATAACTATGACATCAAATTCACTTAATTTATTCTAATTTCGTTTCATATCTGCATTAAATTCTGAGGTTATAATGATAATTGGTTTATTTTTTTGTATGGTAGACATATTCTCAGAAGACTGAACTCACGATTATAACTATGGGGGAATAATACTTATACTTTTTTATACTTTTGTATATCAAAATCTATCTAGTAATTTTAATGAAAGCTAAATCTGAAAATTATTTTAATTTCTCCTTATGAACCATTATTAATAATAATACTTTTAAATTCCTCCTTTCGTTTGAATGCAGACGAACAATCTCATAATTCTAGAAGATGTACAATATATGTAAATATATGTGAAACGTGACAAGCAGCAGTGACTGAACACCTCAAATCTCCGACAAGGCTAAGGTTCTTATTGCCTCATTGACCATCTCAAAATTATATCATCATCACTCCCAGATTTTCAGAAATATTTGCTTGTCAGGACGAATGTTTATGGAAATCCTTTTAAAAGTCATTACCTACAAACTCTAGGAAGAGAATAAACCCAAATATTTGTTTCTCGATTTCCAGAAAAGACAAACAAAGAAGAAGAAGAAGAAGAAGTAGAAGAAGAAGAAGAAGAAGAAGAAGATAAACCGTGCTACCACTGAGAAGCGTCGAGAAACTCTTTTTGTTTACCGCAACGTAACAATTGATTAAATTCATTCTCTCAGCAGAGCAATAAGCAACTTTGCCTCATTATTGCAAGAAATGATTGCGAGAGGTGTCATGATACCTGCCAGCGTTTAGTAACTTACGATCATCTCGGTAATTGGCAGAGGAAAGTCAAATTCATATTACCAATAATGAAAATAATAACCACATTGAATAGAGGAACCTTGAAGGACATCGTTTTGTGACCTGGTAATGTATTTGGAGAGTTTGCCTGGAGAGTTTGCCTGGGATCCAAATGAATTTCCTTAAAAAAAAAGAAAAAAAAATAATGCGTGTTATACTTAATCTTTTATTACTAGAATTTACCTCCCTGTAATTTCCATTATTTTAGAATTTTGGAAAGATTAATATTTGATCAATATATTTACGGTTCCAATCAACAGCATGAGCTGTTTTGTAATACAAAAAATCGTCACCTTTTTTGGATCGTTCTTGTCAATTTATATGTGAAATATTTATATAAAGTTTTCCGTAATAGATTTTCATTTTAAGTTTTGAAGATCCATGTCACGTACCAACATTTATTGCCGGAAAAAGGTTCAGCTAACCTATGACTTAATGAGTTCATGAGAGCATGGAGGAAATGCGTTCTCTTGAATCGAGATGATTTGCCTACTTTCGTCAGCAATTTGTTAATCTGTATATCTCTTTAGTTTGCCTTTGTCGTGTGGGGATGACGAATTCACCAACTGATTCTACGGCCCCAATGTTAGGCGGCGCCTCGCCCTACTAAGATGGATGACGAATCAAAATTACAAGTACGACTCTAGGGCCTAGGCCTAGAAGAGTGGGAGGGTGTGGCTGCTAGTGGGAAGTTATAGCCAATAGTCTGATGGCTATGCATTCGTCCGGCGCTGGAGTGTTACCACGACCCTCAGCTCTTATCCTAAAGCCATTACTATTAGGACTTTTTCATGTGACTGGATTTAATACTAATTCCCCCAATGGTAATTAATAGTAAATACAAAGGTTTTTCAGAGTCATATGATACCCACGTGTAATCAACTCAAGAGCAAATACTTATAATTGTGTTTAACACCTTTTTAATATTTGTTGCTTGTGATTAAAATCAGAATTAACCCTCAAAACTTTCCTTATTCTATTCTGTTTATTACTCATACGATTATTTTACATATTCGCTCTATATATGGGGGTTACATTACTAATAAACTTTAAGTGTAGAGCATTGTTCATATGCCAAAATGATTACAGTTAAAAGAAGTAACCATTGATGTAAGTGAAACAATCAATAATTGATAGAAATAACATGATCTTTGCAATAGCTCTTGTGAAATTGGATGCCAGCATGAATGAATATGAAAATAATAATATTGATATTCTGATAAAATACCCTCTTTTAAACAAGTGTTGCTAAAAAAAAAGAAAAAAAAAACTGCTGCCTCTGTGGCGTTAATCTTATATAGATCGTTTTTAATTCCTCTAATCCAGTAACGGGGATAGGATCTTGATTCATTAATGAATATAAAGTATATCAATGGCTAGCATTTTTCATTTATTCGGAACACGATATATAAAAACCCAAATACAATTGCAAATATAATTACTAAACAGTCGCTTTACATCACTTTGCATAATGTTAACACAAGGAACTCTGCTCATAATCAAGAAGACATTGAAGAGCGAGGGCTTAGTTGAAGGATTATATTCGGATACTGGGTCGTCAAGCTGGGACCTTATTAGCTGGAATTACCCCGAGGGTGGAGGCAGTAATTACTAGAAGGCCACAGTCTCAGGCTATGCCTCATAAGGGATGATCAGTCAAGTTTCGTTATCAAGATTAGTGTCCAGTTCGGGATCATCTCTTTCTGGGGGCAGATCAGTGCCAAGATATTGGCTTCTGAGTCCATCAGAGATGTCAAATTCAGTTTAGCCTCCTTGTTCAGATAGGGTGGTAGGTGACCGTCTGCACGTAGGCAATAAGATAATTTCTTGCGTGGGGTTGAGGGCGGGCTGTTCTTGTTGAATGTACAATGCTTCTAATATCCTAAGGCGGCTGCTGTCGGAAATACTGCCATTGATATTATTGTGTTCCCTGGTTACGTTATAGATATGGACCTGTAAACAGTGCATTTTTATTGCCTCTGGTTGCACGTGGCAGGATAATATTTTAAAGACGCATCCTTGACATACCAATGTAGGTGCCAGGACATCTGTGTTGCAGGGCATTTACATAGGTATACTGAGTATGTCTTGTTCGGGTTATCCTGCACAGCATGGCCAGGGTGGTTTTCCATAATTAAAATGTTAGATCTCTGAAGAATGATAATAAATCATAATGTTGACTTCAGTTTCTTCCTTGACGGCAAAAACATTGACTTTGATAACATTTTTCGTGGCCTTTCCATCATCAAGGTAATGCTTATGCATTAGGGCCTTGTAATATGATTTAATTTTGGTTGATTTTTTTTTTTTTTTTTTTTTGTATTGGCTGGTAGATTATTGGTGTACCATTTTCCAATAGGTTTCTTAATTTCTCAAATGTATTTTATAGTTAAAGAAACCATTATTAACTAAAATTTGCTATATTTTGTCCATTTGTTCGAGTGTGCCTTTCCAAGATGAACAGTGTGAGAAAATAACAATATATCTATTCCACGTTCCTTTATTTTTTCTACCTGCATAATTTCATGATGCAAAATAAAAGGTTATAGCTTTTAAGGATATATATATATATATATATATATATATATATATATATATATATATATATATATATATATATATATATATATACACACACATAAATATATATATATATATATATATATATATATATATATATATATATATATATATATATATATATATATATATATATATATATATATATGATATAATATATTTTACTGTATATACAGTATATGTCCATTGAAAGAACATAAGATAAGGAAAAGGCCGAGATTCCGAATCTTGCTAATTGCACTTAGGTCACCTTAAGCATTAATCATTCTAATACTTTCAATTCTTGATTTTGCATAACTATCAAACTACGCTACTTTATTATCTACATATTCTTATGAAGAACCCACAAAACCCATAGGAGACGGTAACGAAGAATAGGTAGCGAAGAATGTCCGAAGAACATAGGAATAATGTTTTAAAGTTTAGACATCAAAGCTTGAATATGATTCAGACAGATCAAGGACAAAATTTGTAAATTAGAAAGAGATGAATGCTCTTGTTGTTCTTACGAAGGTCATCAATATGATTTGTGTTTAAGAAAGAGCAACATTTACTGGATAAAGTAATATCAAATAATTATCAGGATGTTTTATTTAAAATAACCTACTGGAAAAGGTAATCATATCAGTACTTCAATTGTTCAATGGCCACATTCCTTTTGGTAAGAGTAAAAGAGACTCTTTAGCTATGGTAAGCAGCTCTTCTAGGAGAAGGAGACTCCAAAATCAAACCATTGTTCTCCAATCTTGGGTAGTGCAATAGCCTCTGTATCATGGTCTTCCACTGTCTTGGATTAGATTTCTCTTGCTTGAGGGTACACTCTGGCACACTATTTCATCTTATTTCTCTTTCTCGTGTTTTGTTAAAGTTTTTTATAGTTTATATGGGGAATATTTTTTTCAATATTTTCCCTATTGGAGCCTCTTGGGTTATAGCAACCTGCTGTTCCAACTATGGTTGTGGCTTAGCAAGTAATAATAATAATAATAATAATAATAATAATAATAATAATAATAATAATGATCATCAACTTATCAAGAGCATAAATCTATTCCAATATCCAATGTTCTATAAGAGAATTAATAAGTACTGTTCTAATAAGGGTACCATTATCACTAATAAGAGTGTCTAAGGGAACCTGTCTTGATAATGAGTCCTTTAGACTATGATAGACTGGGATTTACGCAGCGGAAGCTATAACATCTAAACTCTGATTACAGAAGGGATAACATGCCTCATGATAAAAGAAAAATCTGTGGAATATGCAATGTAAAAGGGAAGGCTCAGAAAGCTTGTCTATACTACTATAGCCATATAGAGGCTATAAAAAGCACAAAAGGTGTTTTGAAAAAAAAAAAGACGTTATTTTGCAGAAAAAAAATCATCTAAAAACAAGATTAGTTTTTTACATTATTTTACAACACATCTTATTGCTTCCTAATCCACAAACAATGGCTAACTATTCTTGTATTATCTTTATGATATAATACAATAGCTCCTTGCAGTTTATTATGCATATGAATCTCATTGAAATTATTTACATGTACAAGAGCTTCTTGCTAAGTCATGAAAATAAGATAGATAGTTATTATTACATTCATTCATTCTATTGCTATCCAAACAAATACTGTCAGAGTTTGGGTAACGAGGCACCTTAAGACTAGAAAGAATCCTCAAATCTGAAGCTTCCTGTGAAAATCAGATTGAGGTTAACCATCACTGCTTGCAGTCAATCCAAGAAACCGAACATAAACTGCAGAAGCTGGCAATTGATTAGGAGGCCAAGAAGGGGTTAGACCAGAGTACAAAGCAAACAGCCTTCTCAGAAGTTTTCTGGGACAAAAACTCTTGATATCATCAATTACTAAAGCCTCTGTACTACAATAACTATGGTTGGAGGAGACGATCAGTATTTTTAAACTGTCCAAAACGTTTAACAATATGTTTGATTAAATCATTACTAAATAAAAATTACAATCCATTATATTTCTGGTCTTCCTTTTAGAAATAACTGTCTGTTTAATAATTTTCTTACTATGGATTTCTTTTCTTTATATTTAATTATATCAGACTAGCTATTATGAGATAAAATCAGCCAAAAATTAGCTCTAATCTTAAGGCATGTGGTATATTAAAAATGTATCTTGAGATCCATGACCCGTCATCTATACGTGATAAGATTATAATTCTTTTTTTTTTTTTTTTTTTTTACAGAGGTAGAAATAGAGCAATATTGTTTAGAAATGAGCGGTGTTTGACCTAGTTTGATAAACAAAAGGTGTATTAAAATTTGTGGAGGCTGTATTCAAGCCCTCATTTGTAAGTGAAAAAAAAAATAAAATAAAAAATTGGTTGGAAGGAGAACCTACATAAGGAATTTGTATGGCCACGATCATCAGTAACTACTTTCATCCCTGATATATTCTGTTAATCCATTCGTAAGTTGGAAAAAAATAAATCTACTTCCAAACGGAGTTAGGTAAAAGAAAAAAAATATGAGAAAATCTTTTAAAAATCCATAGTAACTATGACACTAAATACGTTATATATTGATGAGGGAGTTTACTGCTCTCGAAGTGTATGATATTGCATTTAGCGGTAAGGATATTTTATGCTTTCGAAAACTTTCTTTTTTTTTTCAATGTTTTGTTTTTTATTGAATTTCAATACGTAAATAACGAATCATTGATAAAAATAGCCAATGGTTATCCTGGGATCTAATGATTTAATGTGAAATACAGGTCTATTGCTATTGGGAAATTTTGCATATGTTGTAGTTTTAACGGTTACGATGCAATATTGAATTTTCTTTAATCTTTTAAATTAATCATATAAATATGTTCTTTCTCAAAAGAGTTAAATGTTTATTATATTCATCATATAACATTCAGCTATATGACTGTCTGATTAATTGACGGACTAATTAGTACAAGTATATAACCATAACAGACCTTTATATTGTATATTATGCAATAAACATTGAACAAAGCGTGAACCTTATGATAAGCATTACAGAAAGGAGTCAAAATGTCCTATTCAAAGTTGATTGGCAGCGTCATCATCTAGATACTATCGATTAGTGGTAACGGAATTCTAATTAGAAGTGAATCATTATCAATTTTTTTTTTTTTTAGATTAGTAACGACAAAAATAGATTTTCATCTTTTAGTAAAAGTAATTTTGAAAGAGGTGTATTGATTCTTACATCACATTTCATGTCCTATCTGAGCTTCCAAAATAACTTGACTTTCTAGAAGTGAAGTAATGTTCAATTAGTAATCCTAAAAATTTTCAAAGCTTTTCTGCAACAAAAATCAAGAAGAGAAGAACTAACTTTTTTATTGGAATACAGAAGTGGTTTTCCTAATGAACTGTTCAACTACTAATCTACATTTTTTTTTTGGATTTCTATGTTTTGCTATATGATGAATTATAATAAAAAGATACAATATTGTCATAATATTCATCGTAAAAAGTGGTTGATGCATATGAATCATATAATTCCAGTTCTTTTAACTTTGTATACAACTTGGAAATACTTATGAGGAGAATTCTGATTATTGAATTTATTTGAAATAAGGAAAGATGTCTTTGGGAAAAGTCAAAACAAAACTCACGAAAGGTCCAGACCAGTTTTCATCAGTGTCGATGAAGATTCAATTACTTGGGATTGTTTTA
>NC_090741.1:114447080-114454580 GCF_036898095.1 Palaemon carinicauda
TACAATCACTTGTTTCACAGGAGATTAATTTATAAAAATATAAGGTTTTAAAAATTCCCCAAAAGGGTTAACTCTTTAAAACTCTAGTGAATAAACAATATTGACATTTACACATATGTAGCTGTTACTCTTACGTCTGTTGGTTCACACAAAATTAAAAATTTTCTAATGCGCTTCACTTTATCCTAACTACACAGGGCCAGATACAAAAAATCTTCAATATATACTACTTATAATGCTCACTTCACTTTACTTCTAATCATATACAAAACTCTATCAATGTTTCACGATTATTGCATATGTTTCAGAGGTAACACTATGGGGTTGGACTGAGGCTGGTGAGGAAAGCAAAGAATTATTCGATTATTGTTCTCCTGTGGTCTTCAACTACAAAATCTGGTCTTAGCCTGTTGAAAAAAACTTGTTGTCTAATAAATTCCTTAAACCAGATTTAGATATTAATTTCCTTCACCGTCGTTCTGTTATTTTTCTGTCTTTAGCGACTTGACAAACCTCAATTTAATTTCAAGTAAATCATATAATCACTGGAGTTGGAACCGTGAAAGAAAACAGCAAAAGCATTCTATTCTCATTGTTAAGGTTTTGTGTTTATTAGTGCGTGTGTTCGCACCGTGAACCCTTTTGTTTTGAAAACCACGTGGTAGATTTTAGTCCTATTGTTTAGCAGGATAGCCAACCGCATGAGAAGAATTTTTGTTCTGTTTTTTTTATTTATCTGTCTTATCTGTCTAATTACTCTAGAACCTTCCAGGACATCATACTAGAAGCTTGGGGATGAGGTTTTACCGGGACAGAATTGCTAACTTAGCAATGTGGAAGAAGGGTACTATGTCGCATGGCGAGGCAACACTCTCAGCTAACTCCACCCAAATTCTCTCAGGTACATTAAATAATAGAGTGAACCTAAATTTAAAATCTTTATCCAATTTATAAACACTTGGAGAAATTATTAAATTCCATGCGCTACCTCGTGTTACATAAGTCCTTGTAACCAAGCTAGATGAAATGAAAAATTTATTCCTAAATATAATATAAATACTGAACTACATGAAAATATAACTAAATGAATGACAAGAGTCTTATGTAATTTACATACATTTACCCTACCTACATGAATAGGACCCACCTTACGAGCTGGTTATACATCTCTTAAATGAACAAATAAATTACATTAATAAATAAATCTATTTTTGTGTAGACCAGCTTCGTAAGAATACAAACACACACACACACACACACACACACACATATATATATATATATATATATATATATATATATATATATATATATATATATATATATATATATATATATATATATATATATATATATATATCTATATATATATATATATATATATATATATATATATATATATATATATATATATATATATATATATATATATATATATATATATATATATTGTTAGTAATGGCAGTTATTATGCCACCCTTCTACTAGACAAAGACCCCACCAGCAAGGACTTCATCGGCCGGCCACGAGTTTTGGGACCCTACCCAGAGTCTCACCCCACCCCCAACCCTCCTATACCAGTCTACTCCCCTTTGAGGTCTCATTTTTCAGCCATCTTACTTACCACGTGGCGATGTCAATATACCGGGAGAAAGAGGCCTATTGATGGGAGTGTCGGGACACGTGACAAGGCCTGACCAATGGGACAACAGTCAGGCCAATCCCCCCCCCCCCCACTTGGGGGTAAAAAGGGAGCTGAGTCTGCCTAGGAGCGGCTGGGGATCCTTCTTCTTAACTCAACTTTCATGAGGATAACACCTCCTCTTCTTCACTCAACCTCCTTGAGAGAAACACCATCTCTCTTCACCCCCAAGACATCAGGGAGGCAGGACCTCTGTCTACATATCCTCCATAAGGGAAGGAACCAGAGTCCTTTTTACTAAAGGTAAGGTGTCTGATTCTGAGATTCTCAATATCCTTACCCAACCTCCCATCCCTTCCTTATTACATCCCATTTTTCCTTATCCTCTAAAGAAATCGTACCCACTGAACCTTGTATCCTATCCCCTATACCCAGACCACGTGTGCCGTCTAGTCTTAGTTTTAATTAATTCAACCTGTGACAGTGTTGATTCCCATGTGTAACGTTTAAATCGCTAAGCTTTGCATTTTCATTTAATTTGCTTAAATGTTTTAACCACACAATGTGTTCCCAGCCGGTAGAAGTAAGTGTGCTGTTAATAATACAATTTATTTCCCCTTCCAGGGAACGTGATTGCTGTGCTGGAGTTTCATCCACGGCCCACCAAACTCCATCCGAAGCTCCTCGTGGCATAAATAAAATATAATTAGCTGTTGTGCTCCCCTTTCTTTTATTAATTTTTATTCAAATGTTATTGTAAATACATTTATTTGTCAGTATTCCTTGTATTATTGCTGACTGGCGACCTACCATTGTTATTTGTTTTGTTATAGCCCTTGAGTCCCTTAAGCAAGGCCGGACTCAAACCAGTGGCCCGTAACATTATTGGCGACCAAATGCCAGGATTCACTAAGACAGTAATTTCAAATTAATTTTATCAAAGTCAAATTCTCCCCTTTTTCTGTCTTTAGCGACTTGACAAACCTCAATTTAATTTCAAGTAAATCATATAATCACTGGAGTTGGAACCGTGAAAGAAAACAGCAAAAGCATTCTATTCTCATTGTTAAGGTTTTGTGTTTATTAGTGCGTGTGTTCGCACCGTGAACCCTTTTGTTTTGAAAACCACGTGGTAGATTTTAGTCCTATTGTTTAGCAGGATAGCCAACCGCATGAGAAGAATTTTTGTTCTGTTTTTTTTAGTGTTTATTATCACAGTGGTTAACATTTCTCTTTTATCAAATATATTGTGCATTACGTGAATGTGTTATTTTGTGTTTTTTTTTTAAAAAGTGAAGTGAAATTTACGAAATTTTAGGACAACAAATGTGGTAGACTAAAACACGTGTTAATTTCCAGTGAGGCCTAATTCCTGTGTTGGTAACGGTAAGAACACGTGGCGTTCCTTATTTCGATTTTTTTATTGACAGTAAGGGTATTTAATTTCATTTTATTACTTTTTGTGGAATATCATTTTATGTACTTTTTTGAAAGGGATATTTTTTTTTTCATTTATATATATTGTGCAGTGAGTGAATGGTTAATTTTGTGCTAAAACTAAGTGAATTGAAATTTACGACATTTTAGGAAAAAAACGTGGTCCACTAAAACACGTGTTAATTTCCAGTGAGGCATAATTCTGTATAGTAACAGTAAGCACACGTGGCATTCATTATTTCAATTTTTCCTTTTGACAGTAAGGGTATATAGTTTCATTTTGTTACTTTTCGTGGGATATTATTTCTATGTACATTTTTGAAAGGGATAATTTTCGTAGGATTGTGTAATATTGTTAACCTAAAGATAAAGGATTTACGATATCACATTTAATTTTAATTTTTTATTTTTTTAGTCAGGGTATAGGATCATTTAAATAAAATATTTGGGAGTGTAATTTCTTAAATTTATTTTTTTTTACTAAGGGGAATGTATGTAACGGGGTTGATGTTCTTAACGAAGCATTAAGCAATCTCAGTGACATTGTTTGTTTAATTTAATTTATTATACTTTAAGTATAAATACAAACTTCGCTTTAAAGTCACAGAGTTGCAAGTGGTGGTGGTGCAAGAACTCACCCACACATTTTTATAATTCCATTTTTTTCCTTATGACTGGCATAGGAGGGTCACAGATCGTGGAGATTCCATTTTTTTCCCTTATGACTGGCATAGGAGGGTCACAGATCGTGGAAATTCCATTTTTTTTCCTTATGACTGGCATAGGAAGGTCACACATCTTGGAGATTCCATTTTTTTTCTTAAGACTAGCATAGAAGGGTCACAGATCGTGGAGATTCCATTTTTTTCCTTATGACTGGCATAGGAGGGTCACACATTGTGGAAATTCCATTTTTTTTTCCTTATGACTGGCATAGGAGGGTCACACGTCGTGGAGATTCCATTTTTTCCTTAAGACTAGCATAGAGAGTCATCCTTTGTTGTGATTCCATTCATTTTTGACTAGCATAGAGGGTCATCCATTGTTGTGATTTCATTTATTTATGACTAGCATAGAGGGTCATTCATTGTTGTGATTCCATTTATTCATGATTAGCATAGAGGGTCATTCATTGTTGTGATTCCATTTATTTATGACTTGCATAGAGGGTCATTCACTGTTGTGATTCCATTCATTTATGACTAGCATAGAGGGTCATTCATTGTTGTGATTCCATTTATTTATGACTAGCATAGAGGGTCATTCATTGTTTTGATTCCATTGTTATATGACTAGCATAGAGATTCACCCATTGTTGTGATTCCATTTTTTTTGACTAGCATAGAGATTCACCCATTGTTGTGATTATATTTTTTATAACTAGCATAGAGATTCACCCATTGTTGTGATTCCATTTTTTTTGACTAGCATAGAGATTCACCCATTGTTGTGATTATATTTTTTATGACTAGCATAGAGATTCACCCATTGTTGTGATTCCATTTTTTCAAGACTAGCATAGAGATTCACCCATTGTTGTGATTCCATTTTTTTTTAAGACTAGCATAGAGGTTCACCCATTGTTGTGATTCCATTTTTTTTAGGACTAGCATAGAGATTCACCCATTGTTGTGATTCCATTTCTTTTTATGACTGGTATAAAGGTTCACCCATAGTTGTGATTCCATTTTATTTCGTCCAACATAGTGTCACCCATAGTTGTTATCTCATTTTTCCCTGACTAGCCCAGAGGGTCACCTACTGTATAGTGGTGATTCCATTTTTTATTGTGTAGTACAGTTGTCATATATATCGTTACTTGTTTGGACGCATTACAACTGGACAGTCTAAGCTCACCCATTGTCGTGGCCCTGGTTTCCAAGTTAGGCTCCTGTTTAATTACTTGCAAGGCTTGCTATTTGATGATAATTCTTTCTCGAAAGGCATTTTTCACAGCCTTTGTGCATTTTCCCCACCTCCATCTTCATCCTTCCTTCCATGAGACTCTTGCGTAAGGCTAGAGCGTCTTTCCCCTCCGTGTAATTTCTTGCACGGTCAACATCGTACCTTGTGCTGTTGAGTTTGTTCTTGTCGCTGTCTTCACAAAAAATTAGCAAAATGACTGCTGCTGAGATCAGTGCATTTGTGGATTTGGCAGAACGACAATGCTATGAGGGGGAGGCCTTGTGAAGGTATGTGCGGGAACTCACGGATGAAGCCAATGCCCGGAGAAGAACGGAGCAAGAAAGGATGCAGTATGCGAGAGAAAGAGCGAGAGCGTATGAATTAAATAAGCGGGAAATAGACGCTCGATTAACCCAGCTCAATAACTCGCTAATACAACCTAATGGTGCCAACGACCAGCCGGACAACTGCAGAGAGAACCAGTGCCTTGAAGGAGTCACCAAAGAACTCCCTACAGTGGAGTTCCAGATAATCACGCCCCAGCTCCATAGGAAGTGCGGACTAGGGGAAATGAGCGACATCGGACATGAGGGCTACGACTTGCGCTTGGGTCACAAGCCCATAAAGGTGGTACAGCAAGTGCCCCTCAGGTGCAAGAAGGCTGCCAAGCTGGAGCCTAAAACTGCGAGGACGCGACCTGCAAGGGAAGACGACTGGCACGGTACCATTGACTTGGTGAGGGTAGCTTGGCTAAGGGAGGAGGCCCAAGAGTTTTCCCCCTCCAGCAGTGAGTCTGAGCCTCACATGCCAGAAGTAAATTCTGGTGAAGGTGTGCCACTTAACACCACTGGCAATAGGGCTACCTCAACCACCAGGCCAGGGGTCTCAGAGAAGGCAAGAGGCGAACTACCCATCAGCGCCATGACCCCAAGGAGCCAGACAGAGCTCATCAGGTTCCAGCATTTGGACGAGAGGCTGGAAGACTACAGGGCACCTGTCTACTCGGACGAGGCTGGAAAAAGTATTCCTTTTCGTGGTGTGGTGGTGAAGCACGTAGGTTCCCTGACCCGGAATAAGCGTGGAAATTGTTTTCAACTGACAATGACCAATCGTTCCATGCGCTGCCTCAAAGCTGTAACAACTAGGTGTGCTTATGCTAATCATGTGGACCAAGATTTCCCACAGACATTCCTAAAGAACCATAACCCTCTAACCTACTTGACTGAGCTATGTAGTGGGAATAAAGGGCTCATGAGGTGGGGCATAGACCTCCAAAACTACAACTGGAACGTCAAGCCCCTAAAGAGCTCAGATGAGAGAAATATGTTCTCCTGGCATTAGTGCCCAATGCACAGTGCCATGACCATAGTGTAGCCATAGTCAGTAGGTTAATTTAGGTTGTATGGACAAATTTCAATTGGCCTTGGTGTCTCCCAAGGTAAATAAACTTGAGTGGCCCTCTTGGCATCATTAATTGCATGTAATGAATTGTTATGTATTCATTTCATCTTTTGCATATGTTATGCCAATTTGTTTTAATTTTCATGTGTCCCACTGCACTAGGTCACTTAACTTCAACCAATTTTGCATTTTAATTTTCAATTTTGCAGTTTTAAATTTCTTGGTTGTTGCCTCACAGTCAGCAGGCTTATTTCTACGAGGCACTTAATGTTAATTTACTGTCAACATAACGTAAAATTATGACCCTAGTTGCAGCTTAGATATTTATCCATTATCGTGGTGAGACTCACTGAGGGAGGAGTCATTAAGGCTAATAGCTTCAGACCTTGCTTGCAGAGTTCTTGTCCTGGTTTAGGACAAAATCTCTGCTAAAATGAGGGGCTGTTAGTAATGGCGGTCATTGTGCCATCCTTCTACTAAACAAAGACCCAACCAGCAAGGACTTCGTAGGCCGGCCACGAGTTTTGGGACCCTACCCAGAGTCTCACCCCCCCCCCCCCAATCATCCTATACCAGTCTACTCCCCCTTTGAGGTCTCATTTTTCAGCCATCTTACTTACCACGTGGCGATGTCAATATCCCAGGAGAAAGAGGAGGCCTATTGATGGGGGTGTCAAGACACGTGACAAGGCCTGACCAATGGGATAACAGTCAGGCCAACTTCCCCCCCCCCCCCCGCCCCCTGCTTGGGTGCAAAAAAGGGAGCTGAGTCGGCCTAGGAGCGGCTGGGGATCCTTCTTCTTAACTCAACTTCCATGATGATAACACCTCCTCTTCTTCACTCAACCTCCTTGAGGGAAACACCATCTCTCTTCATCCTCAAGACATCAGGGAGGCAGGACCTCTGTCTACATATCCTCCATAAGGGAAGGAACCAGAGTCCTCTTTACTAAAGGTAAGGTGTCTGATTTTGAGATTCTCAATATCCTTACCCAACCTCCCATCCCTTCCTTATCACATCCCATTTTTCCTTATCCTCTAAAGAAATCCTACCCCCCAAACCTTCTATTCCTAGTTTTAATTAATTCACCCTGTGACAGTGTTGATTCCCATGT
>NC_090741.1:114457080-114465188 GCF_036898095.1 Palaemon carinicauda
CCTCATAACAGACATACTGTACTTATGACATAGGGCACCCAGTCCTAGAGAGTCGAATTGTAGGCGGGTCATCTTGCAAGAGATACGGAGGTGTTAGAGGATTAATGGAGACCCAGTCTTCTTTGCCAATAAATGCTAATAAAGACAGCCTTCAGTTTGAGACGGATAACAAGGAAACGGCCCGTATAAGGGGATGTCAGTGAAGGCATACGTGAGTGCGCTGATGTGGAGTTAAAAGTCGGAGGGAGTGGGTTGAAGAGGTGGCAAAGAATGTTAGTCTGTAATGAATAAACATCGATTTGCTACATAAACCAGGAAGGGGAAAAGGGCGAGGAAATCAGAACCAAATATTGTAAATGTCACGTCGGCATTAATATTTGTATTCATCAGTTCATATTTCTAGAAAGGATCTTACACCTAAACCACCAACAGTAAAGAAGTCGATTTAATTCTATCATTATATAAACAACTACAAGTTATGAGAAGTTTAGGGATGAAAATAAAACACAAATAAGATTGGTAAATGGCTGTATTTATCTTGAAAATAAAACACAAATAAGATTGGTAAATGGCTGTATTGGTTTATTACAAGACCAGGTAATTTGGCACAAATTTGAAAAAGGAATGCAAATTTTGAAAAGTATACTCCTTCCAAATGGGGCTTAAACCTAACCTATATACAATGAAAACCTTAATTTCAAGAGCTCTTACTTTGCGTGACAGCCCATCTAGTTTAGGCCAAAGAGGAACTGTTAGGTATACACCACCGAGTGCAGTATAGGAGTAGTCCACCATTCATGTTCCTGAGTTATACCAGAGAATAGTTTTTTTTTTTTTATTGTGAAATGGTAAGAATTTTCAGTTGAAGCATGAAGTTTGTGTGTGCGAGCAGTTAGGTTGCAACTGAGAGGTATGGTGAATGATACTAAATTTTATTAAAAAACTATCGAGTTTATATACAGAGACTTCTGGGGAAGAACGTCAAAAGAATTTAAACATGATATAACATTGGCTAGCTTGATAACACAGGTTGGCCTATTAACAGTGCAGGGAAGAGCGAGTAATGAGATATAAAATCAAAACCGGTACAGTGTAAGATCGTATTTGAAACACGTGCGGTAAAGTTTCCAAAAAACAGCTTTTAGGTGAATATAGTATTCAAAGTCAGTTCTGAACTTTTTCTTCTCCATAGATGCTAATCCTCTTTTTTCTCAAAATAACATAATTTGTAACAAAATCATTATTAATCTGGGCTTTTTACTAGATAAGTTAAGTGAACATCAAAGAGTGAATGTGCCAGTCAATTATGTTGAATCTAAACTTTCATATCGAACAAAAAAAGACTCGTTCTACTTTTACATGTTGGAAAAATTCAAAGGCAAAAGATCACTTAGAATGACATTGAGGGACGTACCAGGCTTCAAGGCTTCTAAGAGAGACAATAGCTAAAAAAATTAAAAAAGAATACAAGAGTAAAGAAAAAAAAAACTATATAATAAAAAAAGCAAGGAAAGACAATTTGGGTAAAACAAATCAAATCGTAAAGTGAAACCCATATAAGGATAGAATGACTCGCTCTAAAGATGAGTTCCATTGCTGGGCTTGCAGTTGGCGAATTAGGAGAAAAGCCTTTCCATCAAGTTCTATCAAAATTCAGTTATCTTTTCTGGAAGACTTTGCTAACACACACACACACACACACAATGATGGGCAGGTGTGAAAACAATATTACAGCCAAAATCCGTTGCAGTAAGTGACTGTAAACCCATTGGAATTACGGGCAGTTGTATTTTTAGGCCTTTTGTTATACTCGTGAGGAAAAAGACATGAATTTGATTAGACAATTTTAGATACAGACTTTTATTTATCATTCCTCTCTCTCTCTCTCTCTCTCTCTCTCTCTCTCTCTCTCTCTCTCTCTCTCTCTCTCTCTCAAAATGTTCGACTAGAAAACAAGCTCGTTGTCTATGCCGAGGAAGCTATACTCTTTGCCTCAATTCTATCTCCTGAATGTAGATCTTGAGTTGATAAATTCCTTTAATAGAGATCTAGCTAAAAAAAAATAGTGCGTGGTGCATATTATGGGGCATGAAAATTAACCATAAAAACCTAAAAGTATGGTTTTAAGGAAGCTACTCTACATTCAGATCTCAGCATTATTAAAGTAGTTTATCTCTAAACTACTCCTATAAAATTTCAGATAAGATTCTTGATTACAAATTTGATTTGAGAATTCATCATGAGTGTTTTTTTTCTTTAATTGTTTTTAAAATTGTATTATAGATAAAGCCTTTTAAGATTTTCATCATTTGATTTATGCTGAGGATTTTTTCTTTTATTATTTCCTTCTACCTTATTTCGATTATTGTTCTCCTGTGGTCTTCAACTACAAAATCTGGTCTTAGCCTGTTGAAAAAAACTTGTTGTCTAATAAATTCCTTAAACCAGATTTAGATATTAATTTCCTTCACCGTCGTTCTGTTATTTTTTTTTTAGCACGTTGCATAAGATTTATCTTATAATTCTGGTCATCCTTTTTATTTTAAGACCTTTCCATACTGTACCCTCTGGTACGCAGTAGCCAAATAGGTATGCAGTTAATTCTAAGTCATAACTTTTACTTGATAAGGGTAAATGCTACAAAGTATCCTTCAAGCTTTATTCCAACAATGATATTCCTAATCAGGCAGCTGAATCGGTGGAACTTCAAAAGTTCAAACTTGCAACGAATGATTTAATGTTGATGACGGTAACTTGAGTCTCTCTTCATGATCTATAAATGACATATATATTTTAAGTTGATATTGATCTTTAGATATTTTATATTCATATTCATTACCTTTTCATGCAGTATATATATTTATTTCCCTCACTGGACTATCTAAATAATTTGCATTTACGTTTTCATTTGCAAACAACAGCATGGTGAAATTTTCCTAAGAAAAATCCATGACACGGATGCATCTATGAAACCTGAAACCTACTTCAGAGAAGCAATCACACCATTTCTGGTATGTTATTCCTTGCAGAATTAATAATAATAAAAATAATAAAAAATCTCCTTTTTATCAAGTAATTCATATAACAGGCAGACAGACAGACAGACAGACAGAACGACAGACAGACATAATGGCACGTGAACCAACCCCATATCCTCTTAGGTGGGAGTAACAAAAATATCAATATGGAATAATAATGATTTAATTTTGCACATTTCCTTTCCTAGTCTATGTTTATGGAAAATTCCTCGGTACCGACCTCACAAAATGAATAGCTAAGAGAATAAATTAATCCATTAGTAGTTCCAAAAATATAAACAAAACCCTAAATAAAAGCTAAATGAAAAAAAAAACAGCAGAAATAGAAAAATCGAGAAATATGCAAATTCTTCACACACTTTTCGTGAAATCATCAACAATATCTTGGAGCAAATGCTTCTCTCTCTCTCTCTCTCTCTCTCTCTCTCTCTCTCTCTCTCTCTCTCTCTTGTAAAACTGGAGTATATCCCATGTCACCCACACGACCATACACATTTGGCCAGTTACGTTTTCTTACGCAAATGTTACTTTAAGTCTTATCGGAAAGAGAAAGTTAACATGTGCCTTATACAAAAATTACTATCCACTTTTGCGAAAAAAAAATCCTTAAATGAGACACGTTACCTTTCTCAGAATGTCTTTGTGTGTTCGTGAACCTTTGTCTTTCTTCAGAACCACTTTCCCAAATGGCTTTTCTTGCGAGTATTTGTTTACCAGTATTGACCCATCCAGTGTAAAACGAAATAAAAAATAATGGTATGACTGTTTAGGTAGACATAAATGCAGTAGATATACAATCCCTGTTTACTATTCAATAATAATAGCATGACTGAGTTGAACTGGTATATGAGAATGACGATATATTATGTTCAAAGCGAATCACTGAAAGGGCATCTCCATCTTTTTCTCTTTATGAATGCAGTTATTTATGAGAAATAAGAAAACTAAAAATATGGTGACTTTTAGCAATGGAAGTAAAGGCATTTTAGAACCATATCTACTTTTGGATAAGAGTATTCAAGAAACATAAAACCGGATATATGAAATGTTCCTCTTTTGTTTTTAGTTTCCAAGACAGCTCGTGTAACGGAAAAATCTACAATAGAATACTGTCCATATATTTTTCTATTGAAACATTCAATAAATATGACCTATAATCATTCCTAGATTTATAATAATAATAATGATAAATATAATGATAATAATAATAATAGTAATAATAATAATAATAATAATAAAATAATAATAATAATATAAAAATAATAATAATAATTATAATGATTACGATAATAATAATAATAATAATAATAATAATAATAATAATAATAATAATAATGATAATAATAATTATAATGATTACGATAATAATAATAATAATAATAATAATAATAATAATAATAATAATAATAATAATAATAATAGGATTTTTCTTGCACATATTCTCATGCAAATACAGAAATATATAACAAAGAGAAAAAAACATCTATTTCATTATACTGTGGCAATGGATAAAAACTAAAAAGTATTATTATTATAATGCAACTAAAAAAAAAAGAAATGTATATTCTTTCATAGTAAAAGTTAAGACGGAAGTAATTTCAAAAGAAAAGCATATATATGTCATATTTTCACATGAGTTTATATATATCATATTTTCACATGAGTTTATATGTCATATTTTCACATGAGTTTATATGTGTCATATTTTTATATGAGTTTATATATGTCATATTTTCATATGAGTTTATATATGTCATATTTTCATATGAGTATATATATATATGTCATATTTTCACATGAGTTTATATGTCATATTTTCGCATGAGTTTATATATGTCATATTTTCGCATGAGTTTATATATGTCATATTTTCATGAGTTTATATATGCCATATTTTCACATGAATTTATATGTCATACTTTCACATGAGCAAAATTGCTTTTGAAAAGAGAATTCCTTATAATTTTGAATCATACAAGTCTTATTAAAAGAAATCGTAGGCACTTGCAACAGGTAAAATAATAATTCCCAATATCTTGGTCATTATCAAAGGTTTCTGCTAGCAAAGCAATTTCTCTAAAAGGGCCTACGGAACTTCAAGGGGATTTGTAGATTTCCCAGAGGCTAATGGTTACAAAGGCCTGTTGTTCTGCATCGCCTTTCCCCACACCAAACAAGTACCAAATGTTCCTCTTTATATTTGTATGTGGTACTTACTGGAAGAACAACAGTACAAGACTTCCATAAATGGAGGTAACATTAACCCTGGATAGGTACGCTCCTCGGACACCCCTTTAAGGGTATACTCGGTCGTGCGCGACCCCGACTCCGAAAAAAATTCAGGAAAAATTTAGTTATGCATCAATCTGTATTGTTTGACTTGCTAAAAATACTTCAAAGAATGCTAAAAACTACTGAAAATATAAATGATACCCATCTACAAAATAACTATTTATTGGAAAAATATTAAAAATTTAAGTATACAAAAAAAAGACTTGACGTAAATATTCACAAAAAATAGAAATATACATATACACATAAATCCCTTTAGGGACACCTTCTTAGATGGCAAAGCAACAGCGTGTAATTGCTGGAAATGAGTTGGACCCATAGAAGTCAAGATCTGAAATGAGAAAAAAAGGGTAACTTTTTTTGGCCAAAAAAATTTGTCCAAATTTCATGAATTTTTTGGGGTACCCAAATGAAATAGGAAGAGGCTAATTTTTTTATAGAATAAACTCATATTATCCTAGAACAGAAATACATAATACAATGTGTCATTTTTTGACGGCCTAGTTTCACAATATAAATTTCTTATGAAAATCATTGTATCTCCTATAAAATATGATATTTATGCATTAAAATATACCAAAATATCACGAATTCTATACAGAACAAGAATATATAGAGATATGCCAACTTACCTTTCGGGTATGTCAACAAAATGGCCGCAGACCGCAACAACTCTTGAAATGAAGAATGGGGTTGCAAACTCCATATTATCATCAACATCTCTTTTTAACTCCATTAGAAGTGTGTTGATGACATCCATGCCGAGGGAATATTGCCTGCTGGCCATTATTGAAGATAAATTCAAAATAAAAAGAGAAAAATCAAATTTGCAAAAAATAAAAAAAATTCAGAAAGTAGCATTTGAGGGAAAATGGACCTCATGGCAATATATGGCATCTAAGCCAAAACCAATGTCATGCAAGTGGTAGACACACCATCCATCCACACTTTCCAACTATAAAGAACCAAACAAGTATCAACACTGTTCGACAATTTATAATTATGTAATAACTTTGCTGTTTGATCACTTACCCCTATAAAGGTATGTCAGGGTCGAGGTCGACCCCTGGGGGGGGGGGGGGTAAAAAAAACGGGGAAGGAGGGAAGTTAGACGAAAATCAGTCCTAAAGCAGACAATGGCATGTAGACTAGTCACCCCTTGCAGGTCGATCACTTCCATATTCGAGACAGCTGATGATTTATGGGGAAAAAACAGGTTTTGAAAATGCTCTAGGTGTCGCATATGACCCATCATACCTTTCCAGGGTAGCAAGGGGAAAATAGATGTCGTATTTTGTGGAATAATTTTAGCCTATCTTTTATTATATTCTGAACAATTAAGAAATAAAGTGAAATTCCATGCAATAGTCTATGGACTTATGTTGATACCTTTTTCAGGATAATGTCTTCGAACGTTTAGATGAATGATATAAGAAAAAAGAATGAAGTGATTTACTTAAGAAAAGAATTAATGAAAACCCTTAATAATCCATAGAGCTGAATAAATAAAGCAAACTTTGTCTTCTTCCAAGTGTTTAAAGTTATCAGTGATTTGGAAATACCTCAAAAGAGGATGGAATAAAAACAATTGTCTGCTGGGGAAATAAAAAAAAGCAAGTGGACCGCACATTTGCTCTGCGTTTTGCACACGTCTTGAAACTCAACCAGTACTTTTTGTGTCCAAAAGGGAATTTTATGTGCGAGGTGAGCGTTTATATGATTCCTCTCACTAATTAAGGGAATTCTATGGAAAATTCAGTTAATTAATCTGAAATTTTAGATTAATAATATTTTTCTTTTCCTATAAACCTTCATATTTTTCGTTTAAATATTTTCCACCTTTTTTTAATATATTTTTTTTCCCGATTCTCTTAATATTTACGTTTATTCATAAGAAATTATAACCTTAATTAACGTCCCAATAACCCTATGAAATCAAATATTATTTTCCAATGTTTAGGATAGTTTCTCGGGACTTTGGAAAAATAAAATCTTAGAGCAGTTGGGAGACAATTTCCCATAAGGAGAAATATAAATTTTGAAAACAATATGTAAGGGATTTAAAAGATTATATCGCTAGGATTTCATGTTAATTTTTTTTTTCAGAGAATTTGTAGGAAATGGGGCCGGGAGAAATAGATGTTACATTTTTTAATGATTGTGACCTATCTTTCTACTATCTTTCATTATATTCTGAGCTCTGAAAACAAGTGTGGAGTCTCGTGAAATATTTTATGAACAAATGTTGATTAATTTTTCGGGAAAATTATTTCGTACGTTTAGATAAATCTTATATAAAATTTAAGTATTTTACCTAACCACAGAACAGTTTATTAAAAGCAAGTGGACATTGGCCTGTTCCGCGTGTCGTACAGGGCTTGAAACTCAACAAATACTCTTTGGGACTCTCTAAGACTCTCTTACATATTCCGGGAATTTCAGAGAAAATTTAGTTCATTAGATTGAAATTTTAGGATAGAAGAGATTTTTATTTCTCAAGTAAGAAAGGTTGCTGTTCTTTGCCAGATATCTTCGCTATATTTCAAACTTCCTCTTTTTTAAGAAGATACGAAAACAATAAGTTACTTTGATAACAAAAAGAATATAATATGGATATCTTTACCGATAAAAAAAAAGAGTGATTCAATTATTGTCTTTTTTATGAATCCATTAAACCTATAGTCACACTGGCTTATCACGTGGTTAAAGAAGTCAACAGATTGGCGGAATCATTAAAAAGTAAATGACACAAATGGAATTTAAGAGGCCAATTATGTG
>NC_090741.1:114465688-114468188 GCF_036898095.1 Palaemon carinicauda
TATGACAAAAGCAGGGCAAGGGACACCAGATACCTATATTTTCAAAAAGACTTTTGACAATGTTCTTCATAAAAGATTAATGGACAAAATTGGAGCACAGGTGAACGGATCGAAGATTAGCTAATAAACAGGAAACAGATAGTTGTAACCAATGGAGAAGATTACAAGCTCAGTACCCTAAGGATCCATCCTCGGACCATTTCTATTTCTGATCTACATCAATGACATAGACAGATAATTAATTAGTAGAATAGTGAAATTTGCTGAAGTAGCTAAACTATGCAAAAATGCTGCGATTTCAGAAGACGAAGGATCTTTAGGAAAAAGGAAGCTGAAAAAAAAACACAAACTAATAGATTACATAATGAGACAATGCAAATACAGTAAAAAGGACACTGTCGTACAGCTGTATACATAACTAGTAAGACCCCATTTATAATAAGGAGTACAATATATATAGACTGGAAGCAGTACAAGCTAAGGCCACCGAACTCTTTCCAAAATTTAGGCAATTTGGATATAGACGGGGGATGGAACATTTGAATTTATTTGATTTAAAAATCGACGACTAAGTGGGTAAATAATAGAAGCATCAAAAATTCTTAAAGGAATAAGAAATATAGATTACAACAATCTGTTCAAGCTTAGCACAAATCAGTCCAGAGGTAACGGATACAAAATGGGGTTGAAAAGATAGAGCACCAATCAATGTGGCAATTTCTTTGCATACAGAATAGCAAATACACTGAATAGACTTCAAGCGGATGTAGTATACACTGAAAAGGAATAAATATTTCAAAACGCAAGTACACACAAATTCCTTTGGAGAATCAACAAAGACTAACGCAGATAGTTCAAACATATAAATAGATACTCCTAATGTAACTCCTACATAGTCCTATTGTTGCGGAGTGTCAATAAATCTGTATGAATTCTGAGATATAAAAAAATAATAATTAAGGGAAGGGGAATAATGATAATTAAGATATATATATATATATAAGTAAAATTAAATTTGGACTTGTACAACTCCGTACGCTCATAATAACGATAATAATGACAATTTAATCAAGTTTTACAGCACCAAGAATTACACTTCCGTGATATAATATAGAAAATACCATAGAGATGGAGTGATAATTTTAGGGGAACGTCCAAGCTATCATCTTATGTTTGTTGTTATCTAAAATATTCATGACTAATTCTGTTTAACTTGTAAATCATTGAAGAAATTATACACTGCAGTTGTCACTGTGATATTAATCATAGTAAAAATTAGTTCTTTCTCACTATTAAATTAGGAATTAATGATATTGACATCTTTCATCATAATGATTATGACAATGAAATGAAATAAAAGTTTCGATGATAAAACCTTTTTTTTTTTTACCCAACAAAATACATGAAATCCAATGATGGCAGATATTTCTATCTCGGTTTAGGTGATTTATCATAACTAGGCTCATGTAGAGGCCAACTTCGTCTCAATCGGCAGCGTTTGGGATCATCTCTAAACGAGTACCTTAAAAGCCAACTTATTACTAAATTCTCCCGGATAAGAAAAAAAAAATGTCACATCGCATGATCTTTAAATTCTTGATAGGCCTATGAAGGGGAAAATGTTACGCCAGTCAACTTCTTACTTTGTTGGTTTTTCATTTGAGTAATTTTCCGTCTAATTTTTAAAACAAAGTGAAAGCATTAATTTATATAAATTTATAGGAAATACTTGGAGACCAATCAAACCTGAAAAAGTGCATAAAAATACATTGGATACAAATGAAACTTTCCGCATCTGCTTCTGGAATTAGATACGGATTTTATTCGGGTTTAATTAACCACTCACTAAGTTACCCATTCGAAGAATCTAATTTAATTCTTTCTGTAACGTCGTCTCCTTTTTGATAGATCATGTTGATAGACAAATAGACAGACATACATGGGTAATTACATAGCCATCCTTTATTCACCTCCATTCACTGGAATTTAATCTTAATGTTGAAGGGATAAAGGTCTCTTCAAGGTCTAAAATAACCGTCAAAAGTCCTTCTTTCACGTAATCTTTGTTTTAATCTCCAATGATGTTCTCCCTTCCGTTCGTCGAGAGCACTGGAGAAAACTTGTTTCCTGAGAGAGAGAGAGAGAGAGAGAGAGAGAGAGAGAGAGAGAGAAACACTGCATTAGGCTCAAATTATTGAATCACATTTCAGCCAGACACTTCATGAACGACAATGATGAACCTAAAAAGATCTGGACAATCTTTCTTACCTTTCAAATTGATACACAAAAACTCTGAGACTACTTGACCATTTTAACGAAGTGGTGGATAACTAGCGAAGGACTTAAGGTACTAGAAAGTTACTTCTTTCTTACACTTACAAGTTCCATTATAAGATTGAAGTAGTAATTTAGCCATCCACTCAGGTTGGGAAGCAAACTCAAATATATATATATATATATATATATATATATATAGTAATACCTTGAGATACAAGTGTCC
>NC_090741.1:114473188-114483188 GCF_036898095.1 Palaemon carinicauda
AGTTCGCTCAAAAAGCACTCAGCAGTGACATCATTTGCAGATTATATTTTTGAAAAATGCTCTGTCAGGTGACTGGCGGAGTTCATAAACAAGCAATAGGAATTGTCAGCTCTCTCTCTCTCTCTCTCTCTCTCTCTCTCTCTCTCTCTCTCTCTCTAATAACCATGTCAAGGTAGAACGAAAACGTTCCAGAATAACGATGACATTGAAACGTTGCGCCACAGATGTTTAGATGTTAGCAGGGACGTTCTTTATAATGTCAAAGGTCGCTGATGGCGAGCATTTGTTTGTGTTATGGACGAAAAAAACTACAATTCACTGAGAATCTTAAGTTTTAGTTGAAAAATTGTACGCATTTATTTCATGAGTTTATGTTATTCAGAATTTCATTTTCATTATTGTGCTAAAACATATTTTGTCAATAATATAATGGAGATTTTGTTTTGTATATCGATTGACAAAACATTTTTTCAGAATCATACATTTCTAAAAGAAAATTATCCGGAACCAAATTTATTTCCTATTTTAATATATTTTTTATAAATAAATTATAAAAAGTTGTACACTGAATTCCCGATATTATCTGGAAAATTATCCTTTTATTACGAAAAGTATACTTAGTTATTTTTATTGGATAAGGCAATTTTAATTTAAAAAGTAGTAATTAATATATTTGAGAAAATAATTAAAGGATATATTCAATAGAATTTTACTTATATGCAATTATTATTATCATTGTTATTATTATTATAATTATTCTTATTTTTATTATTATTATTATTATTATTATTATCATTATTATTATTATTATTATTATTATTATTATTATTATTATTATTATTATTATTATTACAACACAAGCTACAAACATCTATAGCTAAAAGACAGAATGCTACAGGACCAAAGTCAAACGACAACAAGTAGCCCATTACAGAAAGGACACTAAAAGTTAATATTATATGGAGTAGAAATTATAAACACGAAATTCATATAAATGGAAAAAGAAAAAATAAGTAAACAGGTGAAATATGAGATCAGACTTTTGTCAGCTTGCTTAGCAAGAAATAATTAGCACAAGTAGGATGGTAATGATAATTGTAATCTAAAGTGTTTAAAAGAACATAGAAAAAAAAATAGTTATAAATATCAAGGTTTATGTTGAACAAAAGCCTTTTCTCGTTACACCTTTCTACATTAATTCTCATTAAATCTCGATCCTAGAAAAAAAATTTACATAAGGAGAAATCTGGATTATTATCTTGATGGTACTTTCATTAAAGTATTTAAATTTTCTTTCTTCCTTTCCTCACTGGGCTATTTTCCTTGTTGGAACACCTGGGCATATAGCATCCTGCTTTTCCAACTAGTGTTGTATCTTAGCAAGTAATAATAATAATAATAATAATAATAATAATAATAATAATTAACAAAAGAATTGAGAAAAAAATCCCCAAAATATTGAATTAAGGAATAATGAAGGATTCCCTGTTAAATAAATCCTTTCTTCCAGTTAAAATCACTAATAAATGGACAAAAAGAAACAAAAGTGCATCTGACGACGAAAAGAAAAGTAAAAGAGAAAAAAGATCATATACTCAATTCAAAGCCTGGATGCAAAAAATTTTGATAAAAAGAAGAGTTGTTGAGATGGACGTTGTAGAAAAAGCAACATTAACATGGTGCATTGGTGATACTCGTTTTTAGTTGGCAAGTGAAGAGCTCGGCATCGTCACAAGTTGCATAATTCCAGAATGTCAGAGGACGCGTTGGAGACGTTCGCATAAAAATAGTAATCATTATTATTGTCTCTCTCTGTCTGTCACGCTCTTGTTACTATAATTGAGGACTGAACGAAGGAAAGATAAAAGGATGTCTTCTGTATTTATGATGCTCTCTCTCTCTCTCTCTCTCTCTCTCTCTCTCTCTCTCTCTCTCTCTCTCACATTTTAAAACCATAGGAATAGATAGGACAATCAGCATCTGCGGTGATATTATTACCCCTTGCCCCCTTCCCTCTCTCTCTCTCTCTCTCTCTCTCTCTCTCTCTGACATCAGTCATCAGTCGGAGACGGAATCAAACCATTTGGCGCAAAGTTGACTGTCAACTTGATCAAGAAGATTACCCGCTTCGGGCCGGTAAGATTACTCATCAGTTGCCGGTTCACACTCGCACATACACTATTACATCTTAGTAATAACAAATGTTAGCTCATTTCATGATGTCTTCATTGCCATGATGTTTATCAAGAATTGGGCGTTGGTATAATTAGTCCGGTATGCGCAGTTATGTTTGCAACTGTAGCCTAACAATTAATTCTCATCGTAATTTATAAAACTATTTGTCATTTCTGCGTATTCTGAATTATATCATAAATCATAATGCATCAAAGTCTGTGTTGCTAACTTTCATCATATTGACATGATATATTTAGCTCTAGTCATTATGCTCAAGTTAAAAATGGCTTCTTAGAAAATCATAAGGAAATTATTTCTACTGCTACCGTTATAGCTTCTAGGAAGACAGAGAGGACACTAAACAGTATTTTGCTGTTAAATAGTTTGGCGTTTAAGATAAACTAATTTTAATCAAAGCCACTACAGGATTTATAAAATTTCATAATAACAATCTAATTCTTAAACTATTTTGATCTTTGCCTCATTCCCTAATAATTTTTTTATTTCTTTGATCACAAAACGGATGTTACATCATATCCAATAATCTTGAAAATATCGCAGTAAATAAATTTGTAGTTTGACGCACAACTTTCGTGATTGGACCTGGATCTCTATTAACTTGGGTGGAAGTAGACTGGCTTGTATTGAGAGGTGCCTCCCCACCCTCATGGCCCCGATTAAATTTCTGCGAGCGGTAACGTATAGAATATAGGTTATCATGGTTTAGTCTTTCATTTAGCCGCTGGAAAAAAGAACAAAAAACTCAAGGATGACTGAAAATAATTTCCCTGACTCAGCAAATATTTTCCTTACTGAAAACAAGAGACGTTGACCTGATTAATGGAAACCAAACATAGGCAAGACTTCCAGTTGAGGTGACTTACTCCCTTGCTGCCTTAGAATAATAAATATAAATCAAATGAAATGTAGTTGGAGACTACGTAAACAACCCATGTTTATGAAGGGCAACATTAAATATTTGAAGTTAAGCAAATTGAAATGGAAATTTGCATTACGCAAGAAACTGCACTACTTTGCGTCACTGATATTTATGTCGCTGACTTTTTACTTTTACTGAATGTGTTTTTGTACTTTTTTCTTTCTTTTCGTCTTTCTATTTTCCAGCCACATGAACAAACGGGAGAAAAGATCCAGGGACACTTTCAATAAACACTTGAACATTATAGCATCAGTTTTCTTTTCCTTATGCTTGTGTTATTTTCTTTACGTTCGAGAAACCAAAGAAAACTTCCTTGATCTCTGTAAAGGAGAACGCATATGCAGGGCTATGTTCATGAAAACACACACAGACACAGACACAGACATCGACACACACACACACACACACACATATATATATATATATATATATTATATATATAAATATATATATAATATATATATATATATATATATATGCGTGAATCTCTCTCTCTCTCTCTCTCTCTCTCTCTCTGTACACACACGCCTTTATGTTTGTATTTGTTTTATTGAATGTGTCAGCTGCTACTCCTACGGACACGTGAGTATATAGAGCTGATATCAATTCGGTATCGATTGCACTTCTCTGACCTCTGAGGGAAATGGATAGGCAAATGAGGTCTCAGGGAATTGAAGGTCCCGATTTGTATGATAATCTTCGCAGAGTTTCCCTTTCACTTTGACACGCCTTCTTTGCGGGTGAGTACAAGACTGGTCTGATGGATTAGACATCTTAAAGTCGCAAGATAGTTTCTCTACTTCTCTTTTATTGAATTATTTATCTGTTATGTCTGTATCTGTGTGAGATAGGGAATATTCTAATGATGGATTTTTTTTTCTTTTTTTTTGTCAATTTTAAAATCAAGTTTCTTTTTATTATCTTAGAGCTTGAATTTCTTATTGCTTTTGCCAAAATCAGTGGGTATGTATTCACCCTGTCTGTTCTTGGTCCAATTACTTGTTTTTTTTTGTTTGTAAGCAACTTTACGCAAAAACCAAGATGCAGATATTGGCGAAACTTGGTAGACATGTATGTTATAAGTCAAGGATAAGTCTATATTATTTTGGATAAAGTACATCAAAGTAAAAGTACCCAGCAGCTCTTTAGAAATAACTGTTAGGTTAATTAAATATCAAATACTTTAGTTTATTTTTTTTCTATTGTTAACAACATTTCGCAAAAACTAATAAACCAGTTTAAATGAAACTTGATTGACATGTGTGGTCATGACCAAAGGACAAATCTATTAGATTTTGTAGAATATACATCTAAGTACAAGTTTAGAGCAAATAGAAACTCTTTGGCGTGGAGATGACACCCTCTCTACTGAGTGTTCCTTTCTCTCCTCATTTCCTGATTGTAGGAATTAAGGGTTGAATTATCATTGTGTTTTTATAGATATCAAAGGTTTTTTTTATTTATTTAAAAAAAAAAAAAAAGAGATGGGATATTTTATTTTGATTTTTCTTTTTGCTGCAGCCAAATCAACGGTTTATACATTTTGCATATAAACTTATTGTAGTCCACCCCTCGCCCAGGTTCTTTTGACATATAGCAGTTATATAAGTAACAAGAATAAAGTAATTTCATTCCAAATTTCTGGAGTGCACATAACTTCATCTTGATGAATGACTGTTCTCTTATTTTACTACTTACTATCATTTTGGAACATTTTAGCTTGACTTGAAATAGAGATAAATATTTCCTTAGAATTTTTTTTTCTCCAATAGGTCACATTGCGTAAATGATTTCAACCTTTTATCACATACCAAGTTAATCTTGAAGGCTGTTATTGATAGAATTAGAGATATTTCACAACACAATTAATTAATAAATTAATCAATTAGGCAACGCAAGAAGCTCAAATTTTAAATAGAACCTGCAGAATATTGGAAAATATTGAAGGAATATATATAAATAAGAAATGAATTAATGACAGCTAACTAAAAAACTAAGATGAATTAAATTAGGCCACATATCCTTTTTGAAAGCTTAGCTCCCGTCACTACTTTACAATACGTTACAATGCCTGTACAATTATACTTGGTCCATTCAATGTATAATTCATATATATATATATATATATATATATATATATATATATATATGCGTGTGTGGGTATGCATATGGATAATATTTTCGTTGACTCATTTTTAGATATTAATGATTCGAGCTATTAATTGTAAAATTATATCAAATGAAATGGCCTTTTATGAAAAATCAAAATACGAACCATTCCTTCAAGATATTAGCCATAAGAATACCCACAAGCTGAACCTGTGATTCATTTTCCAGTAGAATTTCGGCTAATACACCTTATGATAAACTCAATAGCAATGCTTTAAAACCACTTCTCGATATTGCTTCTTTCCTCCAACAACTGAACGATTTTATTGCGTCAATAAATTGCAAATCCTTTGAGTCAGGCTACACGGGTCATTCATTCTGGTCCACTTTTGCAGCATATGTTGCAGTTTATTGCTCTATCGGGTGATGTAGCGACTGCAAACTAGGACCCCATTATTTTTTCTCTGCCGAGAAATCCCATGGATACAAGATAATTTATGAGAGAGAGAGAGAGAGAGAGAGAGAGAGAGAGAGAGAGAGAGAGAGAATGTTATACTTTTCAGATAAGAATTTGAAATGAAATAAGTTTCTCTCATGACCTTTAATACGATTAATTTATGTTTTTAATATGTGTATTGGAATCAGAGTCTTTATCTTATAAGCTTTTATAAAGGAAAAACATATTTCCCTAGAAAAGCCCTTATCAGAACAATAATGCGATAGTGAAATGGAATGAGGAAACGATCTGGAACCTAAAAATGGCTATTTCATAAGACAAGTCTTATGCTCGTCCACCAAATAGGCGTGTCAAGGTGAAGGGGAAACTCTGCTGAGGTTATCATTGAAATCGGGACCTTCAACTCTCTGAGAACTCATTTGCATCTCATTTCCCCTCCGACGACTTAGAAGTAAAATCAACAGGGCTCTAATTTTTGTTTTACAAACATACGTGTCCCTATGAATAGCAGCCGATACAATCTCTAGAACAACCACAAAGAAGCACTCACATACATATTTTTCTTATATTTTTATAAGCAATAAGATATTAATATCAAATTCCATCTGCCTCGAAAACAGAGATTCGAACCCGGCCCAGGTCAAAACTGAGATTTCAGTGATTTATCACTTGGCCATAAAGATAGATAAACGTTGCATATAACTTTGCCATTCTTATTCATGTCGAATTCAGGTTTTGAAACCTTTTACTGTGTTTTAGCTCTTGTTTCTCCTCAATTCCTCTTCCTCATCTTCTTCCCGTCCTCCCTCTAATCAGACAAGTCCCAAAATGTTTTGGGTAAAATTCTCAAAAAAAAAAAAAAAAAAAAAAAAAAAAAAATATTCTAACAATTTCTTCCATCATTCATCCCACTCCATGTAACTCTAACTTCCTTCCTCTCACTCGGCATTCTACTCGTCTCCTTCATCGTCCCCACAACACATGAGCATTATAACTACCCCTATTCTCAATCGCCCGACCCACTCATCCCCACCCTAAAATGTTTAGTTTTTCATACTCCTTTTATCAGGCCTTATCATTTTGGCCATAAACTTGAGATATCCCCCAAAAAAACTGTAGGAAGAGACTTGCTTTGTTTTTTTTTTTTTTTTTTTTTTTTTTTTTGGCTGCCTCTTCTTATTTCTAATTAGAATTATACTTTCATTTTTTACTAATATTAGGCAGCCTTGCACGTGATAAGTGGATATATTTACGAAAAAAAAATGGTTTTAACATTATATATTTTTTTCTCAGTGCCATCAACCATTTCTTCCACGAAAAGAGACAATAGGCGTTGCATGTACTTTTCCTTTCATGACTTACTTAATGAAATACTTATCCATAAAAAGAAAAGAAAGATAATCAACCGTTTAAGTATATTTAAGAATGAGGATATATATATATATATATATATATATATATATATATATATATACATATATATATATATATATATATATATATATAAATATATATATATATATATATATATATATATATATGTATATATATATATATATATATATATATATATATTTATATATATATATATATATATATATATATATATATATATATATATATATATATATATATAAGTATATTTATATATATATATATATATTTATATATATATATATATATATATATATATATATATATATATATGAACATATATATATATAAATATATATATATATATATATATATATATATATATATATATATATATATATACATATATATATATAAAAAGTTTAATTTCAATATGTGTTTTCTATATATTATTATATGTAAATATGCGTGTGTGTGTATTGCATAGACTTTCAACTCTACGTAGGTGAGATATCTCCAGGTAAATATTATGAAATTATTTGTTATTTAGTAGAAATTCGAATTCTTATAATGGCATCTCATGAATATATCCATTTCATTTAGTAATTCTTCCAATGGACTGTGCATGATATCATTCCATGATAACTGTTAAATTGTTGAATGATATTTACCACTACCAATTCATTAATAACTTTGCAAAAATTCAAGGATTTTTCGGTAAACAAAATTGTTTATTTTACCAAAAGCCAAAAGCTAATTGGTATTGGAATAAATAGAATATGTTCTCATATGTGAAAAATGTTAGGTAACTATTGAGAAAATATATTTTCATAACAAAAGTGGACTTTGAGACGTGAAATTAAATTCATAGTTTTCAAAATAAGACTTGTCGGACGAAAGATAAACTGGGAGTTAAAGTCCAAATATTCAAAATATTCACTGAAAACAGCCATGAAGTTATTAAGAAAAACGGTCATATGAAAATCACATGTGATGTTAAAGCAGGTTATGATAACAGTAATATGGGCAATGAAAGTATATTCTCTTTGTAGTAGCTCTATGATTCTTTGGTTTCTGTTGGGACTCCATTTGGTGATAGTTTTTTAGTCGTTTTTTTTCATTCACAATTTCCTTTTGAATCTAAAAGTAATACAGCCTTCAAGGGATTCTATGATTATTATTCCTAAAATTCAATTATTTCTTATTATTTTATTTGTCAATTGCTTTTGAAATAAAATATTTTCAAATGTTATATGTCACAAAAAAAAAGTTGAGCTATAATTTTGATTTTATAAGTTAGTTTCGAAATAATAATAAATAATAATTTTAATGATTTTGTTGCTCGTCTGATCACTGGCCTATATTGAACCAATAGTGAATATTCTTTTCAATTTATTACCTCCGCCAAGCGGCGGAGGTTATGTTTTCGGTTCGGTTTGTTTGTTTGTTTGTTTGTTTCTCTGTTTGTCTGTCTGTCTGTGGACAACGTAGAGGCCACATTTCTACACGGAATCACTTCAAACTTGGCCAAGTAGTTCCCCAATGTGTATGGAAGAACTGATTAAATTTTGGTCAAGGTCACCCCAAGGTCAAGGTCACAGGGGTCACTGGTGTCACTATGACATAAGTGGCCATATCAAGAGACAGAAATAAAGCACTGACTTTTGCATAAGCCAACAGGGAAGTCCTAGTCCAGGCGCAACCCATGGGTGATGTTCAAATTTATAAAGGTCAAAGGTCAAGGTCATATTGGTGCATTATATCAATGTCATATTAAGTATCAGTGGCAAATGAACAAAGATCACTTGAAGGTCAAAAGTCAAGCAGGTCACTTGAAGGTCAAGGTCACGTGAAGGTCAAGGTCACGTGAAGGTCAAGGTCACCTGAAGGTCAAGGTCACGTGAAGGTCAAGTACATTTGAAGATCAAGGTCACTTGAAGCCAAGGTCATTGAATGGTTAAGCTAAATTAAAGGTCAAACGTTACTTGAAAGTCGAAGTCACATCAATTCATGATTCTAGGACATATGGCGCTCTAGGTCACCTTGGCGGAGGTATGTCCTCTACGAGGACCATGTCCGCGTTCAGGACTTGCTCACTTGTTTTCTAAATTTATCTGATCTATTTATAAATCAGAGGATTATAGTTTTTATATATTGTGTTTTTGTATTCTTTATATATCTAAACTGAAAACAATTATTAATAATTTTAATTGTTCATTAACTTAACCATTCATGCATAAACTATAACAAAATAGCTTCCTCCAATATTCTATTATTCATAGCTTCGTTTTAAACAATAAATGATTGTAGTTTCTCGGTGGCTAAACAACATTTCAGTCTCTCTTAAAACATACAGAAACCAACATCTGACACATTCCCGGTGTACCAACCGTGTGTTCGACGTTGTAGTCCCCCTACCCATATCACAATGACATCGTTACCTGTTTACCGTCATCGACCGCTCCACTTGTTGGCCTGAAGCCATTCCCATGGAAACTGCAACGTCCGCCTCATGTACATCTGCCTTACTCTCTGGATGGATTGCAAGATTTGGTATCCCTGAGAATATTACTTCTGACAGGGGGGTACCACTTTCACCTCTCAATTGTGGACATCATTAGCGAATCTCCTGGGCATCACCCTACATCAGACAACGGCCTACAACCCCGCTGCCAATGGAATGGTTGAACGTTTTCATCGCACCCTCAAGGCAGCTTTGATGTCCCGCTGCAAGGATTGCAACTGGTTTACTCAGCTTCCATGGGTCCTCCTGGGACTAAGGACCATTCCTAAAGACGCCCTCGACGTCTCGGCAGCTGAAATGGTGTATGGCGACCCGTTGGTCGTCCCTTCCAAATTTTTTCCTCCTACAACCTCCTCCGACGATCTCAAGCGCATACTTCACGTCGTGGGAAAATTTACTCCATACCGCCATACTTAAAAGC
>NC_090741.1:114498188-114500688 GCF_036898095.1 Palaemon carinicauda
GGTGGGGTGAAAGACTCTCGTCTAGGCATCCTCTTCACCAACTTCTACATGGGAGTCGTTGAAGAGCGAAATTTTTACGTGTACAACGACCAAAACATACCTCCCCTACATCAACGACACCTTTGTAAAAGCCACTTTGAGGAGTGCAGCTCCCTCAGATTTACGCTGGAGCATCATGCCAATGGCTGCCTTCCTCTCTAGGACGTCCTGGTCTTGATTACTGATCATAGTTTCAACACTATTGTCTGCATAAAATGGTGGAAGTGAATGTCCCTTAAGGTACAACACCTTTACTTATTCAAGCCTACATTTGTCGGCCATTATTCCATTGTTCTCGATGGTCAGGTACTCAAAAGGAACTGGAGAGGATAACCTAAGTCATTGTGAATAATGGGTACTTCAACATGCAAGTCGGGAATGACTGGACATTGGAGATGAGCGACAAAACCGCTTGCCTGATGCCGAGTCCCGCTCAACAAGCGTCTTGGCCAACCAGTGCCTAACAATGAAAGCCGAGCTAAGGATTACTCAGACCCCATCTAAACCCAACAAATATGAGTGTATCAGCAGCCTGACTGTGATGGATCCACTCTCGGCAAGTGCTCAAGCCAATGGAAGAGCTTTTCTATTTCTGACTAAGTACAGAGTCTGCTCACGGGGAACTATCAACGACCAACTCACGAATTGACTAACGACCCAATCTGAATAAAGAGAGCCAATCTTCCACACAGTACATCGTCCCACTTCAAGCATGAAGATGAGAGGAAACACCTGGTACCCTTTCAGAACGAGTTGCAGCCAACTCTTTTGTA
The DNA here is from genome assembly GCF_036898095.1 of Palaemon carinicauda. NCBI lineage: Eukaryota > Metazoa > Arthropoda > Malacostraca > Decapoda > Palaemonidae > Palaemon > Palaemon carinicauda. The sequence goes on from NC_090741.1 coordinate 114,499,001, forward strand.
CTCTGTACTTGACAATTTTATTTTCAGTGAATTTTTAGGAAAACCTTAGATTTTTTTCTACGTATTTTGTTCCCCTACTTACTGATGATTAGCATAGCACAGCTACTGGCGGCATTCAGTACTGTTGAGAATAGGAACATATGAGCAATTGAAAAGCTCACCTTCAAAATCAATGCTACTGAGGCAGCTATAGTCTTCAATGTAACCTATTATTATTATTATTATTATTATTATTATTATTATTATTATTATTATTATTATTATTACAATATAGATTATTTACTCACTAGACAGGGATAAATAGAAGGATTATGGATTTTCTCTGTATGAATAAAAAAAACGAATTGAAGATATAACAGGATAGAGAAGTAATTTTCCAGTAAAGACTAGTGAATAAATGAATAATAGTTCAGTTTTATACCTTGACCGAGAGAGAGAGAGAGAGAGAGAGAGAGAGAGAGAGAGAGAGAGAGAGAGAGAGAGAGAGGAACTTGACAAAAGTAAACCCAAAACGTATGATTCTGATTAACGATAAAACGTCTTAAATATTTAAAAAAAAAAAAAGATGAGTGACAAACGATCGGAGACCAGATTAGAAACTACTCACGTATTAAGTACAGTATTAAGTGTCATTGAGTCAAACCCTGTTTTTTATAAAACTATAAATATATTTACATTTGCAAAAACGACCCCTTTTTTTTTTTTTTTTTTTTTTTTTTTTTTTTTTTTTTTTTTTTTTTACCCAGCACCATGTCACGCATCTTATCGAAGAGGGTGGGAAAAAGTACTTATCTTCCAGGAATAAGTTTCGTATTATCCGAAAACTTCCGGGCCGTGAATTTTCTGAAAACGACTCGTCTGCATCATATTATGAAAAAAAAGAAAAGAAAAAAAAAACGAGTAAAAAAAAAGACATAATGGTTAGGGTTCTCCTAAGTAAAAGTTTCTTAATTAGGAAGGATTACTATGATTTAGCAAATTTTGGGAGAAAAAATTTGGAAAAAGATGTCAATTTTTTTCTCTTCTCTTGGGATAATAATGAACCTCATTGGTTTACATTGCTATTATCATTATCAGAGGGAAAGAAAAGGAAAGAAAACATTATGATGAAAGGGTTACCAATTTTTCCCATAGGAAATTAAAATTATTTTTTATTCTAGAACGGAAGAATGGGGAATAACTTCCTCCTATGAGAGAGAGAGAGAGAGAGAGAGAGAGAGAGAGAGAGAGAGAGAGAGAGAGAGAGAGAGAGAACTCTGGTACTGATGATCCATGTAATGAAAACTGATGCAGATCTCTCCGGAGAGAGAGAGAGAGAGAGAGAGAGAGAGAGAGAGAGAGAGAGAGAGAGAGAGAGAGAGGGGTTCATGTTACCTATTCAACATGGAATGTCCATCTCCCTGCCACTGTCTGGGATTAAACAGAGATCTTTGAATGATACAAAAGGCGAATCCGGATACACGATGTCATGACAGCTGCCTCAAAGATCTGCAAATTCCTCGATATTTCTCTTAAGATTTATGCTCAAAGGTAACTCGTTTTCATTTCATCTTTTGTAAATGATAATGTTCTTAAGACGAGCGAGACATGTATTGCATCGTTTATATACATAGAAAATTCACTCATCTCTGTTCGTAAGTACTTAATCGTTTCGCTGATCTTTTGTAATGTTAAGCTGTCTATATTTT
>NC_090741.1:114508188-114518188 GCF_036898095.1 Palaemon carinicauda
TCATTTGTATACTAAAATCTATTCATATGTAATGTAATCTCATTTAACTTCCTGATTTCAGATATTTATACAATTATCTCTAATTGAATGTGTAAAGAAAAATTTACAAAAAAATATACTTCTTGAAAGCAACGAAATAAAGATAAAGATTTAGCAAAGAAACCAAATAAAAGATAAGGGTCTTGGATTGCCTATTTGTATTAGTAATAAATATATATTATCATTAAGTATATAAAAAAATGGATTAAATGTAGTTGCATTTTGATAATAAATCACAGTCAAGGGATCTATAGAATACAATGTTTAAAGATATAAAAAACAATAGCCAAAATGATAATTGAGCTGGAGGCAATTCCAAATGATATAAAAAAACTAATTGGATTCACAGGAGTATCGCAACTTACATTGTTTCCGTAAGGACTCATCCTTTTAAGGAAATTACTGGAAAAGACTCCATTCATGGGCTTCGGAAACCTTTTTGCTTCGAAAAGAACTCCGATAAGGAGAGAATGAGACGCAAGAAGTCCATTAAGGATTTTCCTTTCATCGCATAAAGACAAAAAGGGAAAAGTCAAGATTATTATCATTAGCATTTCCATTGCAAATACGTTTTTTTGTAAGTGAGTGATACCAAAATAAGCCAAGAGCAGAAGAACAGTCCTCTGTTAAGTTGTTTAGATAGAGCATTGAATTATAAAAGACATGAAATTAATTTCAAATGCTTAATGATAGTAATTTTAAGACACCTTACCTAATAAATGAATTGGACCTGTGAATAATCTTTTACAATTTAAAACAAAATTTGGTAACTGCAGTTCAGGTAGATTTGTCACAAAACTCTTTATTGCAATATGTAAGAAAGTATATTTTCTATAAACTCATTTTTGTCAGTCTAACCAGATTTGAATCTCTGGCAGAGTGCAATCATTAGAGAAGCGGAACTTCTATACTCTTTAATGTAATTATATATCAATGTTTAACAATCTCTCTCTCTCTCTCTCTCTCTCTCTCTCTCTCTCTCTCTCTCTCTCTCTGTCATAATAGCATAATCAATTGCAAAGGAGTTACGCCTTAACTTGAGAAGATAATCCGATCAAAACGACTTATTTCCTCTGAAGAGAAATCAGGTCATAAAGACAGCAGCTTTAGTGAGACCAAGATGTGCAGTCAACAGTGTCCCTTGACCTCTCTTGCATATACAAGAGACAGATGTTCACTGACCTTATCAATATGCAGTTTAAGTTTTTTGTGCAATGAAAGTGAATGACCTGGTGGATGATATACGCTGAGATGCAGTGCTTCATGTTTTCGTTTTTTTTTTTTTTTTGGATACATGATGATGCGTTACAAAATGAAAAATTAATATTTTGAAATATAAGGAAAAATAGATTCCTATGTCAAAGTTTTCTCGAGATTAATTTTCAGATATATTCTCTTCAAGGATTTTTAAGTTACAGCCTTAATATTAAAAGTCTGTATTTTCGAATAGAATATTTGTTTCCCTATTAAATAATGTCCATTTTGCTATACTCCATTGCACTTGATGAGGAATAGGTTGTATTACAAATTAGATCTAAACCGCATTTATTCTTGGTCCCTGCATCCTATGAATGGAAACTTTATTCGAATTTATATTTTAGTTTTCCCCTTGTCTTCAGTTTCTGAGGAGCTATTAAAGTTAACAGAATAAAAGGAAAAAAATATGCCTGTGAACGATTGCAAATAAGAAAAATATGAAAAAAAAAAAACTATTTGGTTCTGGATATAGATAACAATTCATGAAAAAAAAAATGTTTTGTTCCTTTGAACTGGATAGCCGAGAGAATAGTCTAATATTAAATAATCGAAATAATATCATGGGTAGATATTAGATATACGTAAAAAAGATATTTCCTTTTTTTTCTTCTCAGCATAACTCTTCATTTATGAAAATGATAACAAGAAAAGTTCATTTAACGCCTTTCGCCTTTTCCACAGAAAAAAAAAGTGATCCCTACAAATTGGTTCACCTTTTCACGTGTGAGCTCGGTTAATCTTAGTCAAAAAGGAAAGTCTAATTCAAACAGGGATGAAGAAGAAGAAGAAGAAGAAGAAGAGGCAGCAATGGAAAAAAAGCGAGTTTTTTCCTACTGGTGTCGGGGATATCTTAAGCCTCAGGCCCGAAGAAAAGGAACCTGACAGAGTAAGACTTTTAAACTACAATTTTAGTGTTGGGATGAGTGAAAAGAAAGATGGGGAAGACGAAGAGGCCACTGAAGTGTTGGAGGAAGAAGTGGAGGAGAAACAGGAGCAGAAGGAGAGGGAAATGACGACAAGAGCGATGTAGCAGAGAAGGGAAAAGGACAGGAAAGGTTGAGCTTCCTTTCCTTTACGACGTTTGTTGACTCTCCCTTTCTTAATAGAAATTACAATCAAAGTTCGTATATTTCGTCAACATATCTATGTTTGTATTTTTATCTACTGTCTTTATTTCTGGAGGAAAGAACATTTGACATTTTATTGAGTCTACACTTTGCTCTGGTTTCTTCATGCAGAATTATTTATTAATGTTAATTTTTTAGTTTTCTTATAATATTCTTTTATATTTTTCGGTTTTGTTGTTGTTTATTAGTTTCATTCTCTTATCTTATTCTTTCCCACCTTTATCTCTTCATTAAGGGGTCGATTGCCTGATGGGCCCTCTCTAATGCCTTTAATCAAAGGCATCCTCTTCCACCGAACCTCTTCTCTTCTTATCATCCTTCACCTTATCTATCTATCTATTGTACCAACCGTGTGTCACACAATTGTACATAATTCGTTTTGCATATATTATGCTTGTATATGCGTTCTTCCCTCGCACTAAAACGAACATGAAAATTCACGTCTCTGGTTTTCCTCTGTGACATTGTCTGTCTTGTAAAAATGTTATGTCCTGTTGCCTCGAGGTTTTGTATATAATGGAGAGTGTTCTATAATATTATAACTCAGTTGATTGTATCCTGCCTTTGAGTTCACAACCTTCTCTCGGCCCATCACATTGGTGACCCCGGAAGTCGACTCGCTCCCACCGCCTTCCACCCCCACCCCCTCGCCCCTTCATCGTTGGTAGTGCTATGGCGGACTCTACGGCAGTTGGTGCTGCGGCCGCTCCATTCAAACTTTCATCGTTTGCCAGCGGAGAGGCGTTTGCTTGGTTTCAGCTCGCAGAAGTCCAGTTTCGTATCAGGGGCGTGACTCGCTCAACCACCAAAGCGGATTATGTTCTCGCGGCGATACCCGAGAACACCTTCCCAGAAATATCCGACTGGCTTTGTGAACAAGGAGACACCCCAATAGCGTATGACACCCTCAAAACATACCTTCTGCAGAAGTACTCGCCGCCGCCAGCCGCCCGTATAGCAAAGCTTTTTCAGCTCTCGCAACAACCGTTGGGGGACCAAAGGGCTTCGCTTGCCCTCAGGGACATGACCAGTATCGCTCGCCTTCAACCTGCCGCAGACGGCTCTCCTCGTGAGGTGAACCTACTTCGTGCCCTTTGGAAACGCCGTTTACCCGAACCTGTACGCGCTGCCATACCCGATGTCGATAGTTTACCCATAAAGGACTTGATGACCAAAGCCGACGCCCTTATGGACAGCCACTTCAAGACCTCCATCAACGCCTCCACCCCTAACGACGAGGATGCCTATTCAACGTCAACTGAAGCTGACATGAATACCGTAGGACATACATGCCTACCCCGTGACGTGCCGAAGCGGCGACAAAGCCGCCCACCACCCACCAATCGCTCGCGCCCCAATGAACGACTTCTACAGCCACTTACTACCTCCCATCCGCCGCAGTTTTGCTACTACCACTTCAGATTCGGGGCAACCACGAAGAAATGTGCCAAGGATTGTCAGTGGCCAAAAAACGTGTAAGTAGGCCATCGCTTGTGGCGGTGGCCTCCCGTGTTTCTAATCTTTTCTTTTTACAGTATGCAGGAACGGGCGTGCGATTTTTGGTAGACATGGGTGCTTGTCGTTCTCTTTTGCCAAGGAAACTCTTCAAGGCACGACGTACTCTGTCTACATCTGCCGACGTCCGCTTGGTAGCTGCCAACGGATCTGTGATACCAACCTACGGTTATGAGAACCTCACATTATCGTTCGGAAACGGTAAATTCAATTGGAAGTTTCTCGTTACTGACGTCACAATGCCAATCCTCGGTGCGGATTTCCTCTCTCATTTCCACCTTCTGGTCGATGTTGCCCACCGACGATTGGTCAACGCACCCACGGATGCCTACGCCCACCTCCTCACGTCGTACCCGGAAGTTTTCCGTCCAGAACTTCGCCAAACGCCCACGGTTCCTTCCAAGCACGGTATTTATCACCATATCAAGACGACGGGACCCCCAGTCTTAGCAAAATTCAGACGTCTGGCACCGGAACGATTGGCAGCCGCCAAACAGACGTTCGCCGAAATGGAGGAAATGGGCCTTTGCCAAAAGGCCTCCAGCCCATGGTCGTCACCCTTACACATCGTTCTGAAGAAAGACGGCTCAATCCGTCCCTGCGGGAATTACAGGCGCCTGAACATGCAAACAGAACCGGATCACTACCCCCTCCCAAACATTGCCGACGTGACCTCCTACCTGCACAAAGCGAAGGTTTTCTCTACGCTCGACCTCCTGAAGGGCTATTATCAGGTGTCTATGAACCCAGAAGACATCCCCAAGACCGCCATCACCACTCCGTTTGGTACATACACCTTCAATTACTCCTGTTTTGGCCTTCGTAATGCTGGGGCAACGTTTCAACGTCTCATGGATGGCATCTTAGGGGACCTCCCTTTCTGTGTATGTTATGTGGACGACATACTTGTGTTCTCCTCCTCAAAAGAGGAACACCTCAGTCACCTGCGCATCGTGCTCGACCGCCTGCAACAAAACGGCCTTGTAGTCCGGTACGACAAGTGTACCTTTGGCGCCAACGAAGTGTCGTTCTTAGGGCACCGCATCACTCCTGAAGGTGTCCAACCCCTCCCTGAGAAGGTAGCAGCCGTTCAGAACTTTCCTGTGCCCTCGACCGTCAAAGCTCTGCAGGAATTCTTGGGCATGATCAACTATTATCACCGTTTTCTGCCAGCCATTGCCGCCACTCTTGCTCCCCTCTACGCCTCCCTCAAGGGCAAGCCAAAGGACCTGAAGTGGGGTCCCCTTCAGGAAGCAGCCTTCTGCAATGCAAAGAAGGGCCTATCAACTGCTGCGGTTCTCACTTTTCCTATCCCACACGCCCCTCTCCTTCTCTCCACCGATGCCAGCGACGTCGCCATTGGTGCAGTCCTCGAGCAGGTGGTCAAAGGCTCGCCCCGCCCATTGGCCTTCTTCAGCAGAAAACTGTCCAAGGCAGAATCGGGTTATTCTACCTTCGATCGTGAATTGCTGGCGGTGCACTCGGCTGTCCGTCACTTTCGCCATATCTTAGAAGGTACGCCCTTCGTCATTCACATAGACCACATGCCTCTGGTGCACGCCTTCACTCGATAGTCTGACGCCTGGTCTGCCCGTCAACGCCGACATCTCTCCGCCGTGGCTGAATACAATTGCACCCTCCAATACGTCCCTGGGAAAATGAATCCCGTTGCCGATGCCCTGTCAAGAAACACGTTGGCTCCTGTTCAACTGGGATTGGATTACAACGCCCTGGCTGAAGCCCAACGACAGGATCCAGAGTATCAAGCTTGTAGGACATCCTGCACGTCCCTCCGTTGGGAAGACTTTCCCCTGGAAGACTCCAATACCACCCTCCTCTGTGACGTCAGTACTGGTAGACCGCGACCTTGGATTCCTGCTCCCATGCGCCGACAGGTGTTTGATTTCATTCACGGCCTTTCACATCCCTCGTGCCGTTCTACTGCACAGCTGCTGAAGGCAAAGTTTATTTGGCACGGCATTTCTAAGGATGCTAAGGATTGGGTTCGCGCCTCTACTTCTTGCCAAACTTCCAAAGTACATCGACACACGGATTCAGGTGTGGGCACCTTTCCTCAACCTCAGCGTCGTTTTGCACACATTCACGTCGACGTTGTAGGCCCCCTACCCACATCACAAGGACATCGTTACCTGTTTACCGTCATCGACCGCTCCACTCGTTGGCCTGAAGCCATTCCCATGGAGACTGCAACGTCCGCCTCATGTACATCTGCCTTACTCTCTGGATGGATTTCAAGATTCGGTATCCCTGAGCATATTACTTTTGACAGGGGAACAACTTTCACCTCTCAATTGTGGACGTCATTAGCGAATCTCCTGGCCATCACCCTACATCAGACAACGGCCTACAACCCCGCTGCCAATGGAATGGTTGAACGTTTTCATCACACCCTCAAAGCAGCTTTGATGTCCCGCTGCAAGGATTCCAACTGGTTTACTCAGCTTCCCTGGGTCCTCCTGGGACTAAGGACCACTCCTAAAGACGCCCTCGACGTCTCGGCAGCTGAAATGGTGTATGGCGACCCGTTGGTCGTCCCTGCCGAATCTTTTCCTTCTACAACCTCCTCCGACGATCTCCAGCGCATACGTCACGTCGTGGGAAAATTTACTCCGTGCCACCAGACTTACAATCCCCCAGTGAAGCATCACATACCAACGTACTTGCACTCTGCAACGCACGTCTTCCTCCGCAACGACACCATCAAGCCACCACTAACGCCCCCTTACACGGGCCCTTTCCTTGTGATCCGATGCAGTCCGAAAGCATTCCTCCTAAACATTCGGGGCAAAGAAGACTGAGTCTCCATTGATCGTCTAAAACATGCTTATCTTCTGCCAGATGACCCGCCTACAGTTCGCCTCTCTAGATCAGGGCGCCCTATTTAACATGTACAGTATGTCATTTTTAGGGGGGGAGCCATGTACCAACCTTGTGTCACACAATTGTACATAATTCCTTTTGTATATATTATGCTTGTATCTTCGCTCTTCCCTCGCACTAAAACGAACATGAAAATTCACGTCTCCGGTTTTCCTCTGTGACATTGTCTGTCTTGTAAACATGTTATGTCCTGTTGCCTGGAGGTTTTGTATATAAAGGAGAGTGTTCTATAATATTATAATTCAGTTGATTGCATCCTGCCTTTGAGTTCACAACCTTCTCTCGGCCCGTCACACTATCATCTGCCTCCCTCTTGATATTCTTCCCTTACCAGGTTCCTCCCAAGCATTCCTCATTCCCTCCCCGCCATCCATCCTTAACACATGCCCACACCTTTTCAATTGTAACACTTTTATCCCTTCTGTAATCTTTACTACGCCTTCTATCCTTATTTCACCATTTTGCAATTTGTCTAACAGGGATATTCTCATGATCCGCTTTAGCAATCTCATTTCTGTCTCAGAGCCCACGTTTCCGATCAATACATTAACACTGATCTTATTAATGTGCTATAGATCTTAACTTTTAGCTTCATTGACTTTTTCTTATCACATACCACTCTACCATAGTAAATTCACCATATCTTGTGAAAATCTTATAACAAACTGTTACAAATCCAGTACCGAATGAATTCCATAAGTAAAGGTTTTGAATTTTTCAAACTACAAAAAAATTTGGTTATGAATTTAGATAAAGAGGAAACTTTGCCGTTTAATTGAAAAAAACTTTCGAAATTTGACTTTCTATTGAAACTTATTTCGTTTAGCCTTTCAATGTCACCGGCAGCTGAAAGATCTTTAAATGGACATTAGAAAGCATATGCATATGATTCATCGTCTTGCTCTTTATCCTCGATCTAATTGTTTTCATTAACTAGATAAATGCTCATTTAATGCTCGATGTAATTAAGAATTATGATAATTTTAGTTGTAAAATTAGGAGTAGTAGTAGTAGTAGTAGTAGTAGTAGTAGTAGTAGTAGTAGTAGCATAAACGAATATTTTCGCCGGAATGGGGTAAAAGTGGTTTATGCTCTCATCCTTATTTTATTTCGTATTGTATTTTTTTGTCTATTTATTTATCTATTCTTTATTCCGCATCATTGTTTTTCTTTTTGAAACCTTGAATAATTTTTCTATATTCTATCATGTTAATTCAAATCTCTTCATTCAATTCATGGCAATGCTTATAAGTTTTTTTTTTCTCTCTCTCTCTCTCTCTCTCTCTCTCTCTCTCTCTCTCTCTCTCTCTCTCTCTCTCTCTCTCTCTCAATGAAAGTTTCCTGCACAAAATAAGATTCATCTCCTTTTTTGTTCAAACATCTATTTGAATCACAACAATGATTCATATAAAGGATTTTCTCACCTTATGATTTATAATCTAATATTCCGGATAAATTATTCTTTGTTAGCAAAAATCTTATCCTAAAAAAAGGCTTAAAGCAAAATTAAGTCATTTAAAGGAAATAACCGATGTTCAATATTACACTATAGGCATACGTAAGCAAGTAAAAATATAGATAAAGCTGAAATAAGTAAAAACAATTAAGTAGATTAGTATCACATTGTATATCCATATTCTTAAACACAGAAAATACGTAACAGAAAAATACTCCATATTTACGACACATTTCCCTTCCCTCTCATTCATGGCGATCAGCTGGGCGAGACACGGGACTCCAAAATGGCCTTTCTCTGGAGACATATTCGAGAAACCAACACAGCCAAAGTAAGAAATAATTTGTGTTCAAGTAATTTTAATAGATAAGAATGTGGTTTAATTTCCATTTATTTCGTTGCAATAATAATTATTTTAATTGTCTGTCTTATTTAAGATATGTCTTAGAAGCCATAATTCAATAATTCGTTGATATTCATCCTTCTTTATCGTTTATCTTTTCATTTTTTTTTTTTTTTCCATATTTATCAATCTTCGTGGTACGCTGAACTCGAATGTATACATACACACACACACATATATTCAAATTCAAATTCAAATTCAAATTCTTTATTTCAGCTCTAGAGCCATATACAAAATATTACAATAAAATTGATAGTTATATACAAATATATTAGAAATAAAACAAAAGGTCTAAACACAGAAAATGTGTTTAGACCACTCTTTAAAAACTAATTATTTTTTTAAACTATCACTGTTAAAAATTGCACAAATTCAGTGGTTTTTTTAACTCTTTGCTCTCTGAAACAAGCTTACAATACATTTTCTCACTAATTCATCAAATGTTGGTATTCCTAAAGAAATAAAGTGTCCACTTACTCTCGAAAACCTTTCTATTCCAAACAGGTACCTAAAAGAGTCATTATAACATATCTTAAGTTTTCGTAGGGATTCTTTTTTACATTTCATTGCCAGAGGCATACAATAAAAGGAAGTACAGAAAGATCTGAACAAATGTACTTTTGCCTCATCATTGCACATATGAAAGTTCCTTAGCAACATATTGCCTCGCAACCATTGCCCTTGCTAGAGTGATGCAATATGGTCATCGTCCTTTAGATTGTCATTAATATTCATTCCAAGATATTTACATGATTTAACGACTTCCAACCTGACGTCATTAATATAGAGTGACGGTTCACTAAATGACATAAAATTCCAGGGCTTTATAACCAGAACTTTGGTCTTGTCAGGGTTGGCTTCAAGATAATGGTATATTCCAAACTTTTATATACGAGTATTTGCAACGGTTTTAAAGATGGGGCTAAAAGTATTATATCACCTGCATAAAAGATATGATTCACCTTAACCTCTCCCACTGTGCAACCACCTTCCCTGCTGAGGACCTTTGTACTTATGTCATCCACATGTACGGCAAACAGAAGTGCTGATAGAACACTACCCTGCCTAATATATATATATATATATATATATATATATATATATATATAATATATATATATATATATATATATATATATATCTATAGCTATATCTATATATCTATATACCTATATATCTATATATCTATATATCTATACCTATATCTATATCTATATTTCTATCTATATCTAAATCTATATGTGTCTGTATGTGTATCTGAGTGTGTGCGCTCGTGTATAGATAGCTTATTGTACATTTTAA
>NC_090741.1:114523188-114546673 GCF_036898095.1 Palaemon carinicauda
GACAGTATTCTCCTCTATATCTTTATTGATATTCTACTTCATCTTATTTCAAATTCCTGAACTGAATTCATGAAAAAAATCAAATTCATGTTTGCAAATAGACATTGTTACCATTATTTCATACATTATTCTTATTATTCATATCCACTTATTCCTGCAACAATTTCCCAGAAAAAAATGCATATAAAGTTTACATGAAAGCAATAATCTATCCAATCATTTCCACTGAAATATTCAAATCATCTTATCTACTTTTCCTGAAAAAAATATATCACGCTAAGACAAAGTTTTGATTCCAAGCAATGTCAGCGTCGTCGAGTCAAAGAAACGAAGAGAATTTCCCCAAAGAGAGAAAACCTTGAGAGCAGAAGTCCACGAAATACAATACACCTTTGCTGATGGAAATTGACAGGAACAGACATCCCACTTCCTTCAATGGTAATTGTCACACCTGGGATTCTGTACTGAAGGCGGCAGCGCTGCCTTTTTTTTAAAAAAAAGGAAAAATCAATATATATTTTTTCAGACATAAGGGTAACGTATTAAAGACTTTTGTTGTACTTCCTTGTAAGACAAGAGTTATGTGCACACACACAAGCACACACACACACGCACACAGCCACACCCACACACACACTATATATATATATATATATATATATATATATATATATATATATATATATATATATATATATATACTGTATATATATATGTATAAATATATATATATATATATATATATATATATATATATATATATGTATATATATATATGTGTATATATATATAATTTATGTATACATATATATATATATATATATATATATATGAATATATATATATAAATATATATATATATATATATATATATATATATATATATATATATATATATATATATATATATATATATATCAAATAAGCCATATATATTTTTGATACATTAATGTCTGGATTCTCTTAACGACCTCGGGATCAGAGCCCCAGGCGAAATCACACAAAGACAAGAGCTTGGCTCCGGCCGGGAATCGAACCCTGGTCGGCAAGCTTGTATAGACAGTGACTAAGCCACTTACGAAGCCAAGTGGCTTAGTCACTGTCTATACAAGCTTGCCGACCAGGGTTCGATTCCCGGCCGGAGCCAAGCTCTTGTCTTTGTGTGATTTCGCCTGGGGCTCTGATCCCGAGGTCGTTAAGAGAATCCAGACATTAATGTATCAAAAATATATAGGGCTTATTTGAATATGAAAAACACGTAAAAATGTGCAAAATTTATCATATATATATATATATATATATATATATATATATATATATATGTACCAACGCGTGTCACACAATTGTACATAATTATTTTGTATACATTATGCTTGTATCTGCACTCTTCCCTCGCACTAAAAAGAACCTGAATGATCATGTCTCCGGTTTTGCTCTGTAATATTGTCTGTCTCTCGAACATGTTATGTCCGGTTGCCTTGAGGTTTTGTATATAAAGGAGAGTGTTCCTTAATAAACAACTCAGTTGATTGCATCCTGCCTTTGAGTTCACAACCCTCTCTAGGCCCGTCACATATATATATATATATATATATATATATATATATATATATATATATATATATACATATATATATATATATATATATAGGTATATACATACATATATATATATATATATATATATATATATATATATATATATATATATATATATATATTGTGTGTATTAAGTGTTTAGAGAGAGAGAGAGAGAGAGAGAGAGAGAGAGAGAGAGAGAGAGAGAGAGAGAGAGAGATGTCCCTGTGTGAAGTGTGAGTCGATTTCTTAATTTTTACAAATTCCTCAATAGCACAATAATCAGTTTATTTGTTATGAATTTTATCAATATCATATAGGAATGAACTAAAAAATCCACAGTTCTTGGCAATCCTCCTCAGAGATCCGAAGGAAATCCTTTCAAATCACTTTGGGTGAGTTTGGAGGAAGAGAGAAATTGACTTCGGTTTTATAAACAAACCAAATACGGATTTAGACTTGAGTCATTTTATCTCTGAGACGAACACTGTTTGTATTTTAAACAGTTAAAAGATCAGCGGGAGAATGGAAATTTAAAATTGGCTAAATAATTATAGGATAACACGTTTTATGAATCATTCATTTATCAAATATTTAAACAGTACAGTTCCCTTACATGGATAGTTTGAATGTTCATTATCTGAATGCATATACGAGGAATTTTCGCCAATGAAATCACACTTCATATGAGAACTATGATGGCTTTCTTGAAAGGCAGAACTAAAGGATATAATTTTTGTCCTTTGAAAGCTGAGTTCTCTCCCAATGAGTCCATAACTGTTAAAATCTAAAGTTACATTAGAGCAAGAGCCTTTTTTGGCTTCTACAGACCAACAGAAAACGATGCTTTTATTTCTAACTTAATTTCATTTACTTTTCGAAAATAAATAGAAACTATTTGCATTCGATATTTAAATGAAGCATTTTACTTATAGTGTGTATGACAGACATAATGGAGCAGATAATTTGTCTGGCTTTGGCCATTATGAACTTCCTGAGATGTGTAGAATTATATAAACTTTGTTTCAAGTGTTAACAATAATATTTGATCTAGCCTATTTTTAGACTAATATATAAATTTATATATATATATATATATATATATATATATATATATATATATATATATATATATATATATATATATATATATATATATATATTTTTACTGTCGGTCTGATTCGGCAAAGATTTTTTTTGGAATGGACTATTTCTTAATCAGTGTGACGTGTATGCTACCCTGAAATATAGTGTGTGTGGTAAGTATCTATGTTTAACCAAGCTGATTTGTTTTTGCCCCCTTCGGAGTTCCCAAGGGCTCTACCGCAGCAGGGTGTGCCCGCCAGATGTCCAGCTCTTCATATGCCCAATCATTTACTACGTAACCCTATAGGCCTAATCCACAATTGGTACCACGTTTCTATGATCAAACTAAAAAATAAATAAAATAAAATAAAAAAAGTAAATAAAAAAAGACCACTAAAACTGAATTAATTGTTGAAGAAGTTTACTGCTAATAACATGTATGCTATAGCCAAGTATTACGAATATTTGATGCATTTGAAGTCATATTAATTTGTTTTTCAATGTTTTGGTTTCTGTGAGATTCCATAATGTAAATGCAACATCGGTGTAAAAAAATCCAATGGTTTTCTTGCGATATGAAATACTGTTTTATTTCTTTTGAGAGTTTTTGCATGTGTTGTAGATTTAACCTTTTACAACACAATATATAATTTTGCCTAATGTTTTAAAATTAATAATTTAGAGTGTATGCTTTCATAATCGTTTAAGGCTTCTTATATTTGCCATATAACATACAGCTATCTAATTGAAAGCAGCGTTATTCCTTATCAATCTGAATATTTTCCGTATTACTATAGCGGATGGATGGCTGATATAAGTACACAGCCATAACCGAGTTTCGTATTCTATTAATACAGTAAGCATCAAACTAAACGTGAACATCAGGATTAGTGTTACAGAACTGAGTCCAAAATTTCTATTGAAGGTTCATTGGAAGCGTCATCAATCAGATACAATCTATTACTGATAATGGAATTGTCATTATTGCTGATTCATCGATAATTATATTTTTGATTAGTAACGATTAGAATAGATTTTCATCGTTTAGTAAAAGTAACCTGGTAACATATTTTACATTACAGATTTAGTATCATATCTAAGGTAGAACTTTGAAAATTATTAGGTTTTTCTTTTTATAAAGTAATCTTTGATCCTACAGGAAGAATTCATAAAGTGATTATTTTCCTGACGAAAAATATTAACAGGTAATCTAACTTTTTTTTAATAACTAAAATATATTCATATGTTATGTAATCTCATTTAACTTCCTGATTTCAAATACTTATACAATTATCTCTAATTCAATGTGTAAATAAAACTATACAAAAATATACTTGGAAGCAACGAAATACTGATGAAGATTTAGCAAAGAAACCAAATAAAATATGAGGGTCTTGGATTACTTATTAGTATCAGTAATAAATAAATGTTTTCATTAAGTATATTAAGAAATGGATTAAATGTAGGGGCATGGTAATAATAAATCACAGTCAAGTGGACATTAGAATGCAAATTTTAAAGAAATAAAAAACGATGGCTAAGATGATAATGGAGCTGAAGGCAATTCCAATTGATAAAAAAAGCTAATTGGACTCACAAGAGTATCACAAGCTACTATGTATCCACAAGGACTTATCCTTTTAAGTCCCATAAGGAAAGAGTGAGACGCTAGAAGTCCATTAAGGATTTTCCTTTTATCGCATAAAGACAAAAATGAAAAAGTCAGGATTGTTATCATTAGCAATTCCATTGCAAATACGTTTGTATGTAAGTGAGTGGTACCAAAATATGACAAGAGCAGAAGAAGAGTCTTCTGTTAAGCTATTTAGGTATAGCACTGAATTATAAAACAGTCATGAAATTAATTTGAAATGTTAAATGATAGAATTCTTAAGACATCTTACCTGATAAATGAATTGGAGCTGTGAATAATCTTTAAAAATTTAAAACAAAATTTGGTAACTGTAATTTTTGTAAATTTGTCACAAAACCTTCCATACGCTTCAATGTAATTATATATCAATGTTTAAATCTCTCTCTCTCTCTCTCTCTCTCTCTCTCTCTCTCTCTCTCTCTCTCTCTCTGGAAATATATGCAAAATATCTTCTACTCAAAATTAGGGCATCATGTGTTCGTTTTTCTCGGATACAGGATGATGCGTTACAAAATGAAAAATAAATATTTTGAAACATAAGGAAAATTAGATTCGTATGTCGCACAGATTAATTTTCAGATATATTCTCTTCAAGGATTTTGAAGTTACAACCTTTCTATTCAATCTCTGTATTTTCGAATAGAAGGTTCGTTTGCCAATTAAATTATGTTGATTCCCCTATACTCCATTGTACTTGATAAGGAAATGGGTGAAGTACAAATTTGATATCAACAGAATTTATTATTTTTAGGTTAATACATTCTATGAATAGATATTTATTTCAATTTATATAATTGTTCTTTTTTCCTTATCTTTAGTTTCCGGGGATCTATTTGAGGTAACAGAATAAAAAGGAAGAAAATATTTCAATGAACAACTGGAGATAAGAACAAAGTGAATGAAGGATTACCTTGGTTCTTTTAACACCTCTTGTCTTACATAACTTGAAACATCTGACTGAGATGATGATGTTCCTGAGCTTTTCCTCCTCCGTATAAAAAACAAAAGTTCTTATTTCAAGTATGTGCGTCATAATATCTTTGTCAGAGTTTTGGTATTAAATTGTCCATTAAAAAAATCCATATAATATATATTTACTTCTCTGAGGTTTGTTCAGTGTCTGTATCCAGTATGTATGTATGTCAGTTATGATAAAAACTATCTTGTTCTGGATATATATATAACAATTGACAAAAAAAAATATTCCTTTGAACTGGACAGTCGAGAGAATAGTCTAATGAATTTATTAAGTAATTGAAATATTATTATGGATAGATATTAGATAGACGTAAACAAGATTTTAACTTTTTTCCTATTTTTATGCATAACTATTTTTTTATAAAAATGATAACAAGAAAAGGACATGCAACGCCTATAACCTCTTCCATAGAAAAAAAATGAGCCCTAAAACCAAATATAAGAGTCGAGAGATTGCTTTTTAAACTCTTTTGTTTCGTGAATGGTTCCCCTTTTCACGTGTGAGCTCGGCTAATCTTCGTCAAAAAGGAAAGTCTTATTCAAACAGGGAAGAAGAAGAGGCAGCAACGAAAACAAAGCGAGTCTTTTCCCCCGGGTGTCGAGGATATCTTAAGCCTAAGACCTGAAGAAAAGAAACCTGACAGAGTGAGACATTTTTAGTTTGAGGATGAGTGAAAAAAAAGATGGGGAAGAAGAAGAGACCACTGATGTGTTGGAGGAAGAGGTGGAGGAGGAGCAGAAGGAGAGGGAAATGACGACAAGAGCGAGGGAACAGAGAAGGCAAAAGGGCAGGAAATGTTGAGATTCCTTCCCTTTACGACGTTTGTTGACTCTCTTTATCTTAACAGAAATTACAAAGTTTGTATATTCTGTCGACATACATTTTTTTCTTATCTACTGTCTATATTTTCCGTGGAGAAAGAACATTTGACATTTGATTAAGTCTGCAGTTTGCTTTTTTTACTGCATGCGCTATTGTTTATTGACTTAAATTTTTTAGTTTTCTAATAACATTTTTTTTATATTTCTCGTTTTAGTTGTTGTTTGTTGGTTATATTTTCTCATCTTACTCTCTCCCAACGTTTTCTCTCCATTAAGGGGTCAAGTGCCAGATAGGTCCTATCCAATGCCTTCTATTAAAGGCCTCTTATTCCAACAAACCTATTCTCTTTTTATCATCCCCCACCTTATCTCGCTATCTATCAATTACCTATTTCTCAATCTTCTCCCCCTACCAGGGTCCTCCCAAACCTTCCTCATCCCCCCACCCCCAATCCTCCATCCTCAACACGTGCCCACTATTTCAGTCGTGGCACTCTTGTCACCTCTGTAATCTTTACAACGCCTGCCATTCTCTTTATTTTATCATTTTCCAATCTTTCTAACAGTAATATTCACATAATCTGGCTTAGTGTTCTCATTTCTGTCTTAGAGCCCAAGTTTCCGATAAATACATCAACATTGATGTTATTACTGTGCTATAGATTTTAACTTTTAGCTTCATTGACTTTTTTTTATCAAATACCGCTCCACCATCGCTAATTCACCATATATTTTTCAGAAAATCTTATTACAAACTGTTTCAAATTCAGTAAGTAAAGATATAGAATTCTTTAAAATACTAAGAAATTTTACAATTGTTATTCAGTGATTATAAATTTAAACAAAGAGAAAACTTTAACGTTTAAATAGAAAAAAAAAATTAAATAAATTTGACTTCCAATTGAATCTTTTAATGTGACCGTCAGCTAAATGATTATTAAATGAGCTTTGAAAAGCAAATGAATATGATTCATCATCTTGTTTTTCATCCTTGGTTTATTTATTTTCATGAACTACTATGAGATTCAGGGCCTCTGTAACACGGTTTTTTGGACTTTGCTCCTTACCAAAGCATCGGATGTAGCTGAAAGTTGACATATGCATATTTTACAACCACACACAAATTTTGTCGGGCATCATCAATAACCTAAACCCGATATTTTTAATTTTTATAGAGTAAAAATGATCTAGCCGACGCCATGGCCAGTGATAACGAGCCAAGAGTCGAAAACATTCATTACGTAATCAATGTAAACACCTTTTGACAAAATTTTGCCCCGCCCATCCACCAGACACCCATTCAACTTGTTCCATCGACTATGAAACTCATAACAGTCAAGAATGGCTAACAGGATTTGGAATTGCCCCCGTGGTTGCAAAACTGCATTTGTCTTACGACTTGCAACTTTATACAGTCAAGAGAAAGCCCGTGGCCATATTTACTATAGCCCAAATAAGTAATTATTCAGTTTCTAGTTTAAATCCAATGTTTATGGTCTGATTTGTATTTAGTGTAACATGATTATAATACTTGTAATGTCATTCAGGCTTTTGAACATTTCCATTAACTATTCACTATGCCACAAAGAGAGAGAGAAAGAGAGAGATTGTATGTAAACAGTCTTTATATAACTATTTTTGTTAAAATAAGATTTTTGAGCTAAAATCTCTATCAGACCAACGGATCATCCGATATAATTTTTGTTCTTCTTCTTAGGCCGCACGACCTGTTGGCTATGTTTTGGGCATGACTGCAGGTGCAGTGAGGGTCACCGTCAACCGTGCTTCCAGTTCCGTTCCTTCACCATCGTCAGGATCACAAGTGCCGCCTGTTTTTGATAACTTTATGATTGGTGCCATTCGTCGCTGTATCCACAGAAAGTTTGCCGAAAAGGAGCATTTTAACTGTTGGTTCCTTGACAAATGATCTCAAAACAGCTGGCATTATTCCAGAAATGACATCATGGACTTCAGTACTTCAACTCTTGCATTCTATGGGATTTAAGTATAAAACTTCCCAACGTAAGATGTATGTAAGGAAGGAGTCTCTGGAAATTGTATGCCGCCGGATAACTGCTCTCCGTGATCTACGACGCCAGCAGGAGGAGGGGAGAGTGGTCGTTTTCGTAGATGAAACCTGGTTCACGACGAGGATGGCCCACAACAGGGAATGGGCAGACACTACGCAGGATATCACCAGCCCCACTTACAGTCGTCAGGTTCCTCCTGGAGAAGGTGAGCGTTTTGTGGTGGTGGCAGCTGGCAAGAATGAGGGCTTTATAGATGGTTCATACCTGTGCTACCTGGCCAAGACCAATCAGGGAGACTACCAGGGCGAGATGAATGCAAAGTTGTTCAAACAGTGGCTAACGACGCAACTTCTGCCATCCCTTCCCGAGCCATCTGTACTTGTGCTTGATAATGCACCATATCAAAGCACACTGCTCGAGGAAAGTCGATGCCCCACATCAGCAACCAAAAAGGCAGATTTCATCAGGTAATTATAATGACTTCCAATTTATATATGTATATATATATATATATATATATATATATATATATATATATATATATATATATGTGTGTGTGTGTGTGTGTGTTTACATATATATATATATAGATATATATATATATATATATATATATATATATATATATATATATATGTGTGTGTATATATGTACATTTATATATATATATATATATATATATATATATATATATATATATATATGTGTGTGTGTGTGTATATATATACATATATATATATATATATATATATATATATATATATATATATGCATATACACACATACACACACACATATAATATATATATATATATATATATATATATATATATATATATATATATATATATATATATATATATATATATAAATTGTTCGAAGAGTCAATTAACCTATTTTAATGGGAACTTGATCAAATTTCACTTTATTGCTTGTACTACATGTATCAATTTATGATCTATCTTTAAGGTATTAATGTTCTATTATGTTCTCTCGTCAGGTGGCTAGAACAGCGCAGGATATTGTTCCGACCTTCTGCCACACGCTCGGAGCTGCTGCTTATTTGCCAAAAGAATCGGCCGGAGCGAAGGTATGAGATTAACAACAACATCCGGGAATGGGGCCATTAGGTTGTGCGTTTGCCCCCCCCCCCCCCCCCCCCCGCTCACCCCGAACTCAATGCAATTGAACAGGTGTGGGGGTTCATGAAGAGACACGTATGTTCCTCCCTCCGTTGATTTACTCGATCCGACCTGCAGGACAGGTTGGAGGAAGCCAGACTTTCTGTTACCCCAGAAGTGTGGGCAGGAGCAGTTTGACAATCCCGTCATTTCGAAGAGGAGTATTGGGGGTCGGACAATATCCAAGAGACAGTAGAACCAGTCATCATTAGGCTGGCCAGTGATGATGAGGACGGGGAAGATGATCTTTTCCTCGAGAGTGATGATGACTGCATTTTGTAAATAAATCATGAATAGTTGTAGGAGTTTTATTTGTACATCTAATGGGAATTCATAGAAGTAAAGTGAACATAATTCATTTTTCCTTTAAAATAATTACTACATGTAGCAAAACAAATAGTAGTAAAGATGATAATGCAATGAAGGAATGATAGCATACTTTATCTTTAGCTTCAACATCGGCAATAACATACCCAGTTACCATAATTTGTCAGCTCAATGAAATAACCTATCATCTAATGTTAAACTTAATTTCTGAGGAGGCCATGGCTTATTGCACAGTGAAAAAACATGACAAAGACCTTATGAATGGCGGAACGATACATAAATGTAGGTGGGGTATCTGTGCTAGCGTAGTAATACTACTGTAGCAGTAGTGCCGCAACAGTAGTATACATGAATTAAACGTTTAGGCCAACTGCTGGGATCCTTGAGGATCATTTAGCACTAATTACAACTACTCGAGAAATGAGTTTTTATAGCCAGAATTTAAATTTTCTGATCCAACAATGCCCATGATAGCCTTCTGTGTTATCCTGAATTATAACGAGGCCAAAGTGGGTGGAGCCTCATGAAGTCATCATTCTGACGATAATTATTGGTGAAGGTTTAAAGCCAAAATACGGTGCCGGCTATTTTTCTTTTTTTTTTTTTTTTTTTTTTTTTTTTAACAGTAAATAGGTAGGTAGATAGACAATAAATAAAAATTGCTTGACATTGGATATAGCAGTTATCAAATCAAGTTTGTCTACTACGTTTCTGAAAATTACCAACTATTCCCTATACCTTGTCAATCTGACTGTGACCTATAAAGTAGACTGTAATTTCTTAGGAAAGTTATTTTGGGAGTTAGACAAAAAATCGAAGTGTTTTTGTATCTATTAACATATTTTGTTGATTTATTCATTATGACAATTATCAGTGGAGAGGTTTCAGAGTTCATAAAGGTGTACTGCTTTGCTTTTATTTAAACTTTTGTGTCATTGTTGGCAGAGGTATAGCCTTCGTTACGTATAGCCAATCATCGATCAAGAAAGAGGGAAGAAATGCCGTCATAAGTTACGTAACGAGTGCGTTCGAAACCTTTTCTCTGAGTAAGTTGGCCCGTCTTCAAAAAACGTCACTTTTACATTTAAAGTAGCAAATTTATTCAACCTACGTAATGCAGAATATAGACAAAATTTATGTGTAGATATAATGTGCATTCTGAATAAGCGTTATATTTATGAAATTCATAGATAAAAAATTATTGCAAAAAACCTGTATTACAGAGGCCCTGAATCTCATCTCTCTCTCTCTCTCTCTCTCTCTCTCTCTCTCTCTCTCTCTCTCTCTCTCTCTCTCTCTCTCTCTCTCTCTCAATGAAAATTCCGTGCATAAAATAATATTCATCTTCTTTCTGCAAAAATCTATTTGAATCACAACAATGATTTATATAAAGGATTTTTCTAACCAATGATTCATAATTCAATACTCAGGATAAATTTTTCTTAGTTTGCAAAAATCATCTCTTAAAAAAAAGGTTTAAAACAAAAAGAAATCATTTAAAAGAAAGAATCAACGTTTAGTATTACACTATAACACATACGTGAACAAGTAAAAACGTACGTAAAGCTAAAACTAATAATAACAACGTAGAAAATATTCATCAGAAAAATATTCCATATTTATGGCACATTTCTTCCCTCCCATTCATTGCGCCGAGCAATGTAAGACCTGGGATTCCACAATGACCTTTCTTTGGAAACCAACACAACCCCAATTGTTAGCTTCGCAGTCAGATAGCATTTGTGTTCACGTATTTTTTATAAACAAGAATATGGTTTATTTGTTATTTATTTCTTTGCAATGATAATTTCTTTTTTTTTTTCTTTCTTATTTCAGATATACCTTAAAAGCCCTATATCAATAATTGATTCGGGATTTGTTGATATTCGTTACTCAAATGTTTATCTTTCAATAAATCTTTCCTTGACAGGACAAAAGTTTCTGTAAAACCATTTACAAGTCTCTACTTACAAACTCTAGGCAGAAAAAAAAATCCAGATATTTTTTTTCTCGATTTCCAGAAACGACCAACAAGTTGAGAAATGTTCGTTCTTACAAAGAAGAAGAAGAAAGGGATTTACCCTGTTACTGGGCCTATCGGAGCTGAAAAATTCAGGTTTCTTATTGTCACGGTCCAGATACTGTATCTGTTATGACCTGGACTGTTTAAGGTCAGGTTGTGACATCAGGCCGTTTTCTCATAGACAATAAGATAATATCTTGCGCAGCGTTGAGGGTGGGCTTTTCTTGTAGAATTTACAGATGTTCCAGTATCCAAAGGCGGAATCTATCGGAAATAGTGTCATTGACATCCATATTTTTTGTCACGTGTTCATTCGTTATGTTGGAATTATTGTCTTGCAGACAGTGCGTTTTTATTTCTCCTTGTTGCACGTGGCAGGATAATCTTTTAGAGAGAAGCGTCGTGGTCATCCTAATGTAGGTGACAGGACATCCCTGGACTGGTCATTTGCATTAGTATACTAAGTTTGTCCTCTTCAGGTTATTCTGCAAGGCAGGGGCAGGATGTGTTTTCATAACAAAGTTTCTACTTTTTACAGGCTGATAGTAAATGATGATGTTAACTTTAGTTCCTTCTCTAGAGGAATAAAACTGACTTTGATACTTTTCATGGCCTTTCCATTATCAAGGTAGTTTTGGTGCATAAGGCCGTTGTAATATGAATTATTTTTGTTGAGTTTTCTGTATTGGCTGGTGGTTTACTGTTGTACCATTTATCAATGTTAGAAAAACCATTATTAACTAAAACCTACGTTATTCTGTCCATTTTCTCGTGTGCGCCTTTCCAAGAAAAGCAGTAATAGAATAAAATAACATAAATTGTAAATGCCTTTATATTTCTCTGTTAGAATAAAATAACGATGAGAAATAAGAACTTTTTTCCTAGGGATATATTCAAATATCTTCATAGCGCATATACTTTATATATCTATTAAAATGTAATAAAAGTTTTTAGTTTCTCAATCTTGATAATGTTACTTACGTCACTACGTTTTAAATATTCTAATACTTGCGCTTCTTTATTGTTTAAACATTCATCTACCTTTACTGCTATAATACCTGAATATTCTTATGAAGAACTCACAGCCTCTGCTCCCAAACTTTTTAAGATGTAATAAACCATATATGGGAGACGGTAATGAAGAATAGGTAGCGGAGAATGTGGGAAGAAAATAAGAATATTGTTTCAAAGTTTAGTTATCAAAGTTTGAACATGATTCAGACAATGAATCAAGGACGAACTTTGTAAGTTGAAGCGAGACAAAGTCTCCTGTAGCACTTATTAGGGTCGTGAACAGGATTTGGTTTGAAGAAAGAGAAAAATTTATTATAATGTATTTTGCTCATTCTATAGTCTTGTGATTGTAATATATTTGTAAAATAGCAGATATGTTTGCTGTACCAGAATTTTCTAACTGATAAAAAAACTAAATCACTGCTAAGGAAACTTCATGTTTTTATATTTTCCTCAAAGATGAAAGTCAATGATTTTCTCTTGTTACCTTAACAGATCTTTAAGCATTATGGCTTATTTCTATTCCATAGGGAATTTATTGTTCGGAGAAGAATATGAAAACGCAGTAATGATGATATTATGACGATAATAATAATAACAAATTTCTACCTCATATTGGGATCGAACCCGCGCCACTTACAAGTACTGGACATGATTTGTCACCGAAATACCAGTATGGTTTCTTCAACTGCTCAAACCAATGATAATTATAATGATGATGAAAATTATGATAATTTCCTTATAAACATACCTGTTCATGAAATATCATTATCAATATTATTGATTAAATTGCCATTATATTATGCTTAAGATTCTATCAATATGAATATTTCCAAATAAATTCCAGAAGTTTATTGTCCTTATGAAACACCAAAGGCCCAGTGATATTAACTAATTCTCGAGATGTTTAGTAAAAATGAACTTAACGTGAACAGGTAATCAAATCACTATCTCATTACTAGTAAGTGGAAAAAAATGTTCTCGTATTTTCAATGATCTATAAGGGAATCAAGAAGGACCCTTTTCTAATAAGGGTACTACTAGGCCGGATGATGCGGTCTAAGCGAGCCTATTTAGATAATGAATCAGGCAATTAACTGTAAATAGGCCGTCTAAATTCCTTCAGCCTATGAAATTACATGATTTCTGCAGCACAGACTTTAATATCCAAACTAAGATTGTTTTTTTAATGAGTCAGTTTATCCAAATTATACATATTACAAAATAGAACATATGAATAAATAAGGTTTAATTTGAACGTACCTGTTATGTAAAACAGGAACGAGAGTTTTGTAATCCATCGACTATACGTGAAAGAAATGGCACATATTTTGTTTCATAGAGATATAAAAGTAGTGTTCATAACTCTATGCTCTTTACTCACCTATTCTAATTTACGCAAGGTGATCCATTAGCATTTATAGATGCGAAAATTTAAAAATCATGATTAAAGATGAATATATATTATAACTTATGTTTCAGCCATCTTCATCCTGAACTATTCTTTTATTCATAAGTTGTTCTAGTAATCTAAACAGACGTCTGAACACATAGAATATTCTTCGAAAGTGTTTAGAAAAGGCAAAAAAGTAAACGAAAATTTAAGAAAATTTATCTAAAAGGAACATTTTTAATTAGATGGCCCTACCAGTATTAAGTTATGTATCAGGAACTCAGAGCCTTACTGAAGCCTTAGAACATAAGATAGTTATAACTCAGAGAGTTATGGAAAGAATAAAAAGAGGATTACCACTAAGAGACAGAAAAAGAGCAACATGGATAACGGGAGCAGGCTAAAGTAGACGATATTCTAACAAATTGTAACAAAAGGAAATGGACATGGACAGGATATGTAATGAAAATTAACAAAATTGGTCAATAGACATTGTAAACGAAGTATAGGAAGGAAGAGAAAACTATATATATATATATATATATATATATATATATATATATATATATATATATATATATATATATATATATACGAGAGAGAGAGAGAGAGAGAGAGAGAGAGAGAGAGAGAGAGAGAGAGAGAGAGAGAGAGAGAGAGAGAGAGAGAGAGAGAGAGTATAAGAAGCTGAACAAACTTTAATGTCGAAAACAAGATTGATTACATATCTGTTTATATTTGGAAGTTTAATAAGCTTCATACTCGAAGTAGGGTATGGAATAATTAAATGCCCTGTTTACACTAGGCATAATCCACTTGCATTTATTTGATATGAAATTGGTCCCTCTTTCTTGTTAAGTTAGTAGTCAATAACTTAAAGTGACAATACACTTTCACCCCAAGTCTCAAAGTTCCTTTCCATGTCATCTTCCTCGTCAGGGTTACAAACACAAATCCTGCCCCAAAGACATTATTGCCCTGTTTTAATTGACCAAGACTACCAATCCCGTCAAAGGAGTTTCTTGACCGGTCGATTAAATTACATATATTTTGTTTTAGACAAATTGATAAGTATTGTTTTTACTTCTACAATGTTTGATCACTTACATTCCTTTCCTAAGTATTAGGGTTTATTTCTAAGCCTTCATAGTTTGTAAATGTCTAAAGTTGCAAATCCTGTATAAAGGAGAATGAATATAAAAAAATCCTTTTAAATCGGCCGTGATCATCCTAAATTAACCTTTTATTTTCAAGTTGTTTTATAATTATCATAGAAAACTACCACAATTGGGTATCCCTCCATAGTGTTTAGATTAGGCAATAAGATTAAAAAACTTTTCATGATGACTATGAATATTTTGGTGCTATAGAAAATATCATAATGTTGCTGGCAGTGTTGAGAATATTTCACGCTTTTGAAAATCGATTCACATGTTTCAATGTTTTAGTTTCTATAAAAATTTCAATGAGAAAATAATGAATCAAAGTC
Source organism: Palaemon carinicauda (assembly GCF_036898095.1). Taxonomy (NCBI): domain Eukaryota; kingdom Metazoa; phylum Arthropoda; class Malacostraca; order Decapoda; family Palaemonidae; genus Palaemon; species Palaemon carinicauda. Next base: position 114,538,764 of record NC_090741.1, read on the forward strand.
AAAAATACTCGATGGTTATACCTGGGATCAAAGTGTTTGATATGCAATACTGTTTTATGCTATTGGGAATTTTTGAGGCTGGCTGCCGATTTACCTTTTGTAAAATACGATATTGAGTTTTGCCTTAGTTTTAGGATTACTCATATTGAGCATTGTGCATATCTAGCAGTTTAGTTTATTATATTTGTCATATAACGTTAAGCTAATTATCTGAAAGCAATCTCTCTGAATGCTGGATGATTAAAAAAGCCATAAATGAATTATTTCTACCGTACGTAATGCAGTAAGCAGCGAGCAAAGCGTCATTTGTATTACAGATTGGAGTCCGAAAGTTCTATTTACGGCTGATTGGCAGCGTCATCATCCAGATACAATCTATTAGTGATAATGGAATTCTTAATAGAGGTGATTCATTATTAATAATAGTTTATTTAATACCGATTGGAATAGATTTTATCATTTATTAAAGTAGTTTTGAAATTCATCTATTAATTTCTATTTCTCATTTCGTACCATATATGAGGCAGAGCCTTGTAAATAACTTGAATCAATAGGCATAAACATTTCCTACAGAAGGAATTCGTAAAGTTCTTTCTTTCAAACAAAAATACATATGGGAACATAGCCTTGTTTTTATTATATTTTGCTAACAATTGAATCGTTCAAAATTTTTAATTCTAATTTCATACTTCACTCCTAGTAATTCATATACATGAGCGCTTGTATCATTGAAATTCTATTTATTTGCAATCTAATCTTATTTGCATTCATGATTGCTGATACTTATACAATTATCTCTACTTAAAAGCACAAATAAAAAGGGACAATAAAATACTTTATACTTCCTGGTAGCAACGAAATGCTGATGAAAATATCGTAAAGAAACCAAATAAGAAATAAGGACCTTTGACATCTTATTGTAAATAGTAATATTTGCAGATTAATTATAATAATAAATCTATTTGGATTTATACAAGAATCATTGCCTACGTATTTACTTCACGGGAATCAAAGGCAGTATTACAAAAATCAGTTAAATTTATATTGAAATTCATTGGTTATAATGTGAGAGTTAAGAGAAAATCATAAATTCTAACTTGACTTAGATGATAATGGAGTTTAAGGAAGTTCCAAATGATAATGAAAGCAACAGATTTTCCTTAACCTTATCAATATGCAATCAAATACGTAATATAAGCTAGAAAATAGGAACAAAAAACTTTAAAATATATAGAAAATTTCATATGTTCGTCGCATAATAAATATATATATATATATATATATATATATATATATATATATATATATATATATATATATATATATATATATGTATATATATATATATATATATATATATATATATATATATATATATATATATAACATATATATATAAATATATATATATAAATATATATATATATATATATATATATATATATATATATATATATATATACATATATATACATATATATATATATAAATTTATATATATATATATATATATATATATGTATATATATATATATATATATATGTATATATATGTGTATATATATATATATATATATATATATATATATATACATATATATGTATATATATATATATATACATATATATATATATATATATATATATATATATATATATATATATATATTTACATACACACACACACACACACACACATATATATATATATATATATATATATATATATATATATATATCTACCATTGGGAGCTCCAAATTAATTTTAGTTATAATAAGTCGCAGGTTAAAAAAACTATGATCTCTAAATATTTGAAAAAGAAAAACATTGTCTCGGTATTTGTTTTATGAATAATACAGCATTCGAATTATTGAAGAGATGATTTTTATCCCTTGTAGGGTGATTTTCATCTCCTTGTCCCATCAATGCAAAAATAGATTAAATCTTGCTGCGCAAATCCTTATATATTCCAAGTTCCTGCACCCTAAATAGGGGAAACATATGTCAGGTTAATGAGCAATTGATAATTCGAAAAATACTACTTAAATGAATGAAAAGAGATTGGGTAAGATAAAACTTGTTTAACTATTTTAATCTTATTTCCTGTTATCAGAAAAGAAAGAAGAAATGTGGAAGTGAACGAATAAAAAATGGTTGAGTTTAGTATTGCCGTTTTTTTGCAATATCTGCTGTTTCGCACTTCTTGAACACAGCTGAGAAACATTACAAAAGGTTTCTTCCTCCGCATGAAAGCCGATTTTTTTTTTTTTCTCAGAGGGACTTTGATTTCAAGTGAAAGAGGTTTGTTGATTTTCCAACATTGAAGCAAGGCTTGTGGTTCCCCTCCCTCTCCAGACCGACAAAAATCAAAGGATTTTGTTAAGTCTTTTGGCTTATCGAGTTTTATCAGAGCATTGTTCGACACATACGGACTCCTCCAGCAAGAGCTTCTCTTTACATAAAAAATCTGTAGATAGAAAATATAACGCTAATACTTAATAATAAACTTCCATCTCAGCCTTATCCCGGAAAGATTTCAAATCTATGTCATGTTCTTAACAAACCTTTGATCATAAGAAGAAATTTTCAAGTCACACTTCAATGAAGCAGACCCAGAAGAGAGGTATTAATAGCGTTCTCTAAAATAAATGGGAATATTTACGCAGGATGTTAAAATTAGAGTATGACCCATTGGACGATATCGTATTATATTTAGTTATTGCTTCTATTTCTACCTTAGATGCAAATGACCCATTCTTCTCTCCCACCGTTATCCCTACATTAAGGGGTCGGTTGCCTCATGGCCCCTCTAATAACATCAAGTATGGTTTATGATTATGATTTTGGCGAATAAAGGGCCTCGTAGTCTGGCAGTGGACATAGCCCTCTGCTAAAAAGTAAGACTGCAAGACAGTAGCTGTTCTTTCAATCACTTTCTACAACACACGGGACGCACGTTAGTGTTTTTACACTTCTACCACAGGCCAAGCTAAAGCTAAATCCAAATGACGCATTCTTCTTTCCCACCGTTATCCCTACATTAAGGGCTCGGTAGCCGGATGCAAATCACTTCAATTCCAATGGAGCTTTTATATACTGATCTCATTTTCTACATTAAAGGATAATTTATTTAAGACGAAACATTGACATCTCAGGACAGAAGTTGAGGAAAATTAGCAGTTACGTTAATGGTAAAATAGATATCAAAACCAGAAATAATGTGTCTCGTGCAGATGTATTTTTAATATTAGTAAACTAAAATATATAAAGAACTTTTTCATTTTTGCTAATCTAATTTTCTTTAGAATTTATTACAATTACGTTGGCACGTCTGAGAAATAAGAAAAAAAACTGTTTTTAGAGGTTATATTGTATAAAAGCATTTGTTTCCTGGTGATTGAAGTCATCATTCCTTCACAACACGAAAACTTTTCTTTTACAGGCGCTTATTCTTTGACTTTTTTATATTTTATTCTGTGAATATCTGTCATTATAAACAATTCAAGCTGGTTATATATATATATATATATATATATATATATATATATATATATATATATATATATATATATATATATATATATATCAATTACTGTTATTAGTATCCTTATCCTTATTTTACCAGTTGAAAAATTCCATTTTCCTTTTTTTTTGTCTATAATCAAAGGCTCATTATTAAAACATATATATTCAATTCTAGTATTTGTAATTGATATCCGTGGTCCCACTTTACTAAATTCAGAGTTCTTTATGTGGGGTTCATTCCGTTCTGTGTTATTAGACAAAAAAAAAAACCGTTTTATTCTCTACCAGTTTCGGCTCTCCGCCATATTGAATCTGAGCAACGTTTCCAGGTATCCTGTGTTCCAGCGGAGAGCTCCTTTGTGGGTTGGTGAAGTCTTTTGTTGCAAGAAGAAAACGTATCAACATGAGAAGAGGGAATCAACGAAGATTCTTGCAAAGAGAACACTCTCATTACTCAGATCGAAGTTTCATGCAAAAAAAAAAAAAAAAATAATAAAATAAAAATAAAAAAAATAAATAAATAAATAAATTATCAAAGCCTTCAGTTAATTGAATTTAGGAATTATACAAAATCCATTATTGAATTTCTAAGTTAAACAGTTATTGCAAAGGAATCTGAGGATTAAAGATAATATTTTTTCTAATGCCCATATAGGAGTCAAGAATAGCATACAACCAGTATTACAATATATAGACATTGATTGAAAGAACAATTCTCAACAGAGTAGCTATTTTGTACAGTAAAAAATCCATACAAATATATGAAATATTAAGCAGAGGAATAAAATCCCCACCAGAGACGATATAAGTTAGTCTGATAATAAAAAGGCCTCCGGTTGAATGACAAGTCATTAGAGATGGGTTTCCGAATCGTTAAACTTGATTATATCATTAAGCCTCATTAAAAGTCTTAATTAATTTCACTCCGAACTATATGATATTGATGTAATTTTGGGCCACTTGTGACAAAAGGAGCTTAGCAACTATAAACTGACTGATCGAATAATTGTCCTTAAATAGAGAATAAAGAAAAATAAGAACAAAAAAATAATAATCGTGGAGAACTACTCTGATATCTAATGATAATTATCAGAATTAGAAATAAAATAAACGTTCAATTAAATATTACTACGAACTGGATGAAGCAGAAACCCGGATGGTTGGGATGAGCCTCAATTTGGAAAACATTCCACTTTTCTAATTTGGAATCCATTTGTCAGTTGATGAAGAGTTATTTTTTTTTTTCTTTTTTTATACGGATACGTCATCCAATTACCTCACGGAATCTGCTAATTCCAATTCTACTTGATACTTCACCTTTAGCTCAAATATATTATTACTCCGTCATGAGGGAGTGGGCGGGTTTTGAAACATTCCAGATAAAATTATTATTAGTGAATGTTTAGGTCTCTCTCTCTCTCTCTCTCTCTCTCTCTCTCTCTCTCTCTCTCTCTCTCTCTCTCTCCCAAACTCTCTCTCTCTCTCTCTCTCTCTCCTCTCTCTCTCCTCCTCTCCTCTCTCTCTCTCTCTCTCTCTCTCCTCTCTCTTGCTTGAAGTTGGACACGAAGGAGTCTTTTTGGAAAGTAATCTCAGAGTGAGATGGTGAGAAAGATCACAGAAGTGTGGAGCAGGTGAAGAGTGGTAATCGTTTGATAAGTCTGCATGTAAGAGGACCTCTGATAAGCCCTTGGAAAAATAAATGGAAATATATATACTTTCAAAAACATCTTTGGAGTAGAGAGAAAATGATGTTGCTCTTTGAAGATATTAATACATTTAGCAGATATATCATTTTGGTTTTGACTGTAAAGATAGAATTTGTTTATAGTTTTTAAGCGAAAGATGTTTGATATGGAAGGATTAATTGACATCAATATTTAATTATTAGTTTTTTTTTTTATCGTTTAATGTAATTAGGTCAAAATGGCGTTCTTGTTGCAATCACATCCTGACAGAGTAAGTCATCTGGCAATAATTTTTTCGTTCCCTTGCCTTTACCAGTGGGTCGAAAAGAAAGAAATTTTTTAATAAAATATTTTATGGCCAAGTTTAAGGTTGAGGTTTATAGCTATTTTCAAGAGAACATTCTTTTTCCTGAGAAAAAACTTATAATTTTCAGCAGGACTGGAGTATGTGAATTTCCAATTTGCATCTGGAAGAAACAAACCAAAAACTATAAGTATATATTATGTATTCAAATGCTTTGTGTATTTGTCGTTTCTATTTTCTTCAAACAAAACTAAATTACAAGACCATGAAAACCTGGAACCAACCTCAGACGAGTAATCAAACCATCTTTGGTCAAATTATCTGAGTGTTGATAACCATAAAAAAACATGTTTTTTTTTTTTCTTTTTGAATCAAGCTATAAGGCAAATCTCATAAGATTGGGTTGTTCTCATCATTTCGTTCATTTAACAGGCAGACAGACAGACATACTGGTAAGCTATCCAGCCACATAATCTCTTTGGTAGAGGAAATAAGAACTTCTCTGCAAGATAATAACGGTGCCATATTGCGCCTTTTCTATGTTTTTTCCAAATTTCACGGTGTCGAAAACAATAAATGAATACATTATCAATATAAATATAAGATTAAGATAAGATATATTAATCTAAAAAAGGAATAGCAAACTTGAAGAGTAGGCAGTCTCCAACAATCCCCACAGAGCAAACATTTCTCTCTCTCTCTCTCTCTCTCTCTCTCTCTCTCTCTCTCTCTCTCACACACACACACGACCATACACATTTGTTCATACTTATTTGTTCAGTTACGTTTGCTTATGCAAATGTTAGCTTAAGCCTTATCGGAAAGAGAAAGGTAACATGAGTCGTTTACGGAATTTACTGTTCTTTTCTGAAGACAAACATGACGGGGGAAAAAATGAAAAAAAAATCCATTTATTTGTCTTGCTGCCTCTATCTCTGAATGTATTTTTGTGTGTTCGTGGATCCTTTGTCTTTCTTTAAAATCACCAAATATCTTATTTATTTTGGCAAGGTCCCAAATGGCTCTTCCTGATGGTATCATGCGACATTCCATGTAAACAATGATAATGGAAGGACTCTTTGGTGAGAAATATATAGATGTCTAATTTCTGGTGAGGATTCAGATTTATGAGAATGGCAGCGTTCAACTGGCCGAAGTAATGTGTTCAGTTCAGATCGCTGAAGGGACATTTCTATCTCTATTTCATGATCCACTTAGTTATTCGTGATGTATTTGAGAAGGGAAAAATAGGGTGATTTTGATTAGTGGAAATTAATTTATTTGAGAAACCATATCTACTTTGCTAAAAATAGATTAAAGAAAAAGAAACAGAAAAAAACTTTTATTATGAATTATCTAATATTTCTGTTGGTTTTCAAATAACACAATACTCCACTGTAGGATAATGTTAGAATGTTTACTTATTGAATTTTTTTTTCTTATAAATCTACGTATAAATGAGTAAGATTGATAAAGATAATAATAATGATAAAGTAAGAATAATGAAAAAGATATTGAAACGTAATAAAGACACTAACAATAATACTACTACTTTTGAAAGGTGATGAAGATCAGTTACTGCTTATGGTGATGATGATAACAAACATTATGCATAATCAATTCAGTGAACCTAATCTTTATTAAAACTTTTTGTGTTATTGTTCCCTCAACAAGTCCTTATTATTAGTCTCATTATAACAATTAATTAATGAACCTAATTCCAATAATTCTTTCTTTAAGCGGAAACGGGTTGCTTGGAAATGACTCCGAACACCTGGCATCTAGAATAGAAGCATCAGCATAACACAGTTTGATCCCAATCATTTTGGACAAAATTCCTTTGCTTAGTCTCAATCAAACATGACCTGGTTGTATACTCTTGGCGTAGATGAAATATCATTCAATAATTACCTCGTTATAATTGTGCTTTGATATGATTGAATTTGGTGTAATCCGATTATGATATGTTAGGTAAGCAAACTATTGTCTCCCTTGAAAATCTTCCATTATTATTACTCAGCATTTATATTCAGAGATTATATCAAAGCTTAACAGCATAACTCGGGGTCGTTTGAGGAGAAAGAGGAAAAAATTACGATACGAATTTCAGTGGTAATTCGACTTATCAGAAGAAATAGATGATAAAGACACTTGCTGTTACTTGATTTACTGGATTTAAATTAGTCTGAAGAAATTATAAATGTATGTTTTTTAGAGGTATGAAATATATTCACAAATCCTACAGTATAAAAACATGTTAACACTACAATGGTCTACAGACAAAAACCGCCTGCTTCAACTAACTTGTTAGTGGCCATAAAGGTAAACAGAATTGAGGTGTACCATATGATACCATCTTTGAGAAGTACGTAACGTCTAAGGGGCTGAGATTCAC
>NC_090741.1:114547173-114549673 GCF_036898095.1 Palaemon carinicauda
TAGTGTTTTTAAAATTATACCTGCCAGGGTTTTAAACTAAAAAGAATAAAAAAAAAAAACGATATGATGATACTGCAGATTGTTACTGTGCGTGCTACATCCAAAGACAGCAAAGTGTTATGAAGACTATAATCTTCGTTTGAATCCTTCCTTTATACCAGACAGTTTGTATAGCTAAAACGCATTGGGTTAGTCCATTTCTATCTTCGGAAAATAAATCTATAAAGCCGAGAAATTCCGTAGCATTTTCACTCTCGTCACGGTTTACTCTAAAAAGTATTATGGACTTCCGATTGTTTGCTGTTGCAAAGCCATCTCCCTTAAGGATTTGAGGATAAGTGACCTTGAATCAAGGAATTATGTTACCAAATCAATAAGGATACAATCTCCTCTTCCCAACCCCTAATCAAAGGAAGAATGCTTCACCGAAATAATTATCATAATATTCTTACGGGAGTTTATTGGGTAAGGTACATGAAAATAAATGATGATTTCTCCATCAAACTTATATCAGATGAATGCTTTAGTTAATCATTTTCCTTGACTCCCAAATCAGATGCCTTATTTATTTGGACATGGTTACCATTAGACGAGCAATGTATTCGCACGATTTGCTTTGGATTTAGCTTTAGCTTGGCCTGTGGTAGAAGTATATGAACACTAGCGTGCGTCCCGTGTGTTGTAGAAAGTGACTGAAAGAACAGCTATTGTCTTGAAGTATAGCATTTTTTAGCAGAAGACTAGGGCCGCTGTCAGTAACTGTGGAAACTGCTGTATTGCAATTTAACTATTTAGTCTATGGTTAGGCCTATTACCTACAACAGTGGTTGATGACTGCAGGACCATGTGGAAATTTGTTCTTAAGTATTAGCCTTATATTTATTATTTCCATAATTTTAATGTAAAGAGATGAACTTGCTGGAGTTCGAACGTGTCCAACAATGCTCTGATAAAACTCGGTAAGTCAAAAGACTTAACAAAATCCTTTGATTCTTGTCGGTCTGGAGAGTGAGGGGAACCACAAGACTTGTTCCAATGTTAGAAAATCAACAAACCTCTTTCACTCGAAATCAAAGTCCCTTTGAGAATAAAAGAATTGTCGGTTTTCATGCGGAGAAAAAAACCTTTTGTAATGTTTCTCAGCTGTGTTCAAGTTGTGCGAAACAGCAGAGATTGCAAAAAAGGTAATACTAAATTCACCCATTTTTTTATTCGTCCACTTCCACATTTTTTAATTCTTTTCTGCTAACACTAAATAAAATAAATAAATTTAAACAAGTTTTATCTCACCCAATCTCTTTTCATCCAATAGAGTAGTATTTTTCTGATTATCAATTGTTCATTAACATGACATACGTTTCCTCAATTTAGGGTGCAGAAAATTAGAGTATAATAAGATTTGCACAGAAATATCTAATTTCTTTTTGCAGTAATGGGATAAGGAAAGGAAAATCACCTTATAAGGGATGCAAATCTTCTCTTCAATAATTCAAATGTTGTATGATTTTTAAAACGAATACCGAGACAATGTTTTTTTTTTTTTCCAAATCTTTAAAGATCATAGATTGTTTAACCTGCGACATATTTTAACTAAAATCAATTTGGAGCTCCCAATGGAGTATATACATACATATATATATATATATATATATATATATATATATATATATATATATATATATATATATATATATATGTATGTATGTATATATATGTGCGTACATATATATGTGTGTGTACATAAATATATATATATATATATATATATATATATATATATATATATATATATATATATATATATATATATATATATATACATATATATAATATATAAATATATATATATATATATATATATATATATATATATATATATATATATATATATATATATATATATATATATATATATATATATATATATATATATATATATATATATATATATATATATATTATGCGATGAATATATAAAATTTTCCATATATTTTAAAGATTTTTGTTTCTATTTTCTACCTAATATTACGTATTTAATTGCATATTGATAAGGGTAAGGAAAATCTGTTGCTTTCATTATCATTTGGAACTTCCTTAAACTCCATTATCATCTCAGTCAAGTTAAAATTTATGATTTTTCCTTATCTCTCAAATTATAACCATTGAATTTCAATATAAATTTGACTGTGAATTTTGTAGTAATCCCTTTGCATTTGATTCCCGTTAAGTAAATACGTAATCGATGATTCTCGTATAAATCCAAATAGCTTTATTAATATAATTCATCTGCAAATATTACTATTTATAATAAGCAGTCAAAGGTCCTTATTTCTTATTTGGTGTCTTTACGATATTTTCATCGGCATTTCGTTGCTACCAGGAAGCATAAAGTATTTTACTGTACCTTTTTATTTGCACTTTTAAGTAGAGATAATTGTATAAGTATCAGAAATCATGAATGAAAATAAGATTAGATTACAAATAAATAGAATTTCAATGA